>NC_069387.1:49293000-49443000 GCF_027475565.1 Acinonyx jubatus | reverse complement strand
AAAGAATATAAAAAACACTAAAACTAAAAGACAACCTATGGAATGGGAGAAGATATTTGCAAATGATATACCTGATAAAAGGTTAGTATCCAAAGTCTATAAAGAACTTATAAAGCTCAACACCAAAACAAAAAAAAGGAATAATCCAACTTAAAAAAATGGGCAGAAGATAATAATAGACATTTCTCCAAAGAAGATGTACAGATGGCCAACATGAAAAGATGCTCAACATCACTTATCATCAGGAAATACAAATGAAAGCTACAATGAGATATTACCTCACACCTGTCAGGATGGCTAAAATCAACAACACAAGAAACAACAGGTATTGGCGAGAATGTGGAGAAAGGGGAACCCTCTTGCACTGTTGATGGGAATGCAAACTGGAGCAGCCACTGTGGAAAGCAGTATGGAGGTTCCTCAAAAAAGTTAAAAATAGAACTACCCTATAACTCGTCAATTGCACTACTAGGTATTTACCCCCAAAAATACAAAAACAGTAATTCCCCATACACCCTGATGTTTGTAGCAAAATTATATACAATAGTCAAATTATGGAAACAGACTGTGTCTGTTGACTGATGAATTGATAAAGAGGTGGTATATGTATGCAATGGAATATTAGTAAGCCATCAAAAATAACGAAATTTTGTCATTTGCAACAACACGAATGGAGCTAGGAAGTGTTATGCTAGGCAAAATAAGAGAAAGACAAATACCATATGATTTCACTCACGTGTAGGATTTAAGAAACAAAAAAAAACATGCCAAGGATATATAGAGAGAGGCTAACCAAGAAGTGTACAAACTGATGGTGACCAGAGGGGTGATGGGTAAAGTAGGTGATGGGGATTAAGAAATGCACTTGCTGTGATGAGTACCAGGTGTTGTATGGAGTGTTGAATTACTATATAGTGCACCTGAAACTAATATTATACTGTATGTTAACTACCTGGAATTTAAATAAAAACAAAACCAAAAGATAAATCAGCTCAGTATGTGTAAAAAAATAATAGAGTCAATCTATTTAATCTGTTTGCCCCAATTTCATGTTAACCAGCCAAATATGAAAATTTTATTTAAGGTTTAAGGTAAAGGACTTTATATGTAAAGATGCATTCTGTACATTTTTTAACTCTTGGTAAGTATGTATGACATACAATAGTAGTGTTAGAGCATGACATACATTCGTTTTGTCCCACATTTTGTTCGGCAACCACTGAATAAGAGGGGCCCAGAAAGAATTACAATCAAATAGACGTTGATATAGCAGTGCTTAGAGGAGATGGTATAAGTCAGCCTTAGATTGCACCCTCAAGAAATCATGTTGAATTTCACAACAGGTAAGCAACTTGACAAATCCTTCTGAGTATGATGAAAGCAGCTTGCAAAAATAGCATAAGAGTACATCCTGGATAACATCTCAGATATATCAATTTTGTTCCAGGGAACTTTACAGTATTATACTTAACTGGAGGTATAGCAAGGTACTTCTTCAACCACATCATTGATCTTCGTAAGCCAGTGGCAGTAATCTTTTTTATAATACCAAATGTATCAGATGCTTGAAGTTGTTCTTTTTTTTAATTCTGAAATTTTACTAATCTTATGTTGATAAAGGTATTATTATAGGAAAAAAGTTTGGTTCTCATAAATTCTCCATATCAGTTAAATTGTAGGGGCTCCTTAGGGTGACTTTATTTTCAAATTTAGATACTATATATGTTATTCTTCTAAGTGCTATTGCTTACAGTGTGCTTATGTGGACCAGAATACCTGAAACTAGATTTTCTGACAAATGACACTGATGCCAGTTTTCCAAACCAATCTTCTAAACTGTGCATTCACTTATTTATTTTTAGTTCAATATCTGTTAAATGCACTTTTCCCTGTGTGCCTAACTGTGTGTAGTTTGTTCACTACTATATACCCAAGCACTGAGCACATCGCCTGACAAAAATAGGCACATAACAAAAGTATTAAATTTTAGTATCTTTAAGCAATAGCAGAACAAAAGCTGTAATTTAAAAAAATCAGAAATTCCGTTTCTTTTAATAGGAAATTATCACATAAAGCGACATGCTTACATGGCTAGTAAGCACATACATTGTCCACAGACTGGATGAAAATAGCTATTATCCTGTTAGTGTGCTAGAGCCTCGAGTAGACAAAATGATATACAATCTGATGTAAAAGTAGGGCAAGATTCCAGATGAAATCCACATCAAGAAATTTCTCTACCAACAAAGAACAGGGGAAGGGAGATTAAGAGTCGTGATCTGGGAGAAGGTCAGAGACTAGAGAAGGAGGTGCTGAGGACAGAGGCAGCACTGATTTCTGAGAAAAGATCCTTTTATAGATTAAAACATAACTTTGGAGAACCATTAAAAGCTATGAAATTTTAACGAGAGGCAAATAGCAAATCAATCTCTGCATCCTCTTTCCTTGGATCTGGAAATGGGAGTTGAAGGATCCACTTGGGATGGCATCCCTTCCATCTATCTACTGTTCAGACTGGCTTCCTGGCAGAACCAGAATATCACACATTGAAAATACTTCTCTCAAAAACTATCAGTATTCCATTATGAGGGAACTACCCACTGAGTTGGTAGCATTAATGGAGTTTATTCATTTTTCTGATGGCAACACTTAATCTGGCACTACCTCTGACCATTACTGGTTAAGTCCACAGATAGAAGTAACAAAGTTTAAAGTAAATAGTGTAACTGGAAGGTCATAAGATCCCCAAATTTTGCAACACGTTGTGAAGCTGATGTAGTCAGATAGCAGATTCAGCCATGTGGCTAGGAGAGGAGAGTTAAACTTCAACATTTGTTTTCACTACTTTCAAGTCCCTTGGGGCTAACAAGATCATTGATAATACCAACAGATTTAAAATGAAAAGGGAAAGATGTGATATAATTAAATTTTAAAAATTATGTATTTTTTACAATACTATTACAATACAATATTGACTGTATTCCCTATGTTGTACCCTTCACCCCCTTGAATTATTCATTTTATAAGTGAAAGCCTATACCTCCTTCTACCCTTCACCCATTTTGGCCATTCCCCCACCCCCTCCCCTTTAGGAACCATCTCTGGTTATTCTCTGAACTTATGGGTCTATTTCTGCTGTTTTTGTTTGTTTTGTTTTTTAGATTTCACATATAATTGAAATCACATATATCTCTTTGCCTGACTTCTTTCACTTAGCATGATATCCTCTAGTTTCATTCATGTTGTTGTAAATGACAAGATTTCATTCTTTTTTATGGCTGAGTAATAGTTGTGTGTGTGTGTGTGCATGTGTGTGTGTGTGTGTGTGTGTATGCATATATACCATGTTGTCTTAATCCACTCATCTATTAATAGACACTGGAGTTGCTTCCATATCTTAGCTCTTCTAGATAATGCTACAATAAACATAGGGGTGAATATATCTTTTCAAATTAGTACTTGATTTTCTTTGGGTAAGTACCCAGTAGTAGAATTATTGGATCATATGGTATTTCCATTTTTAATTTTTGAGGAACCTCCACACTGTTTTTTCACAGTGGCTGCACCAATTTGCATTCCCACCAATGCATAAGAATTCTCTTTTTTCTAAACCCATGACAAATTGTTATTTTTTGTCTTTTTGTTTCTATCCATTCTGATTGGTATGAAATGATACCTTATTGTGGTTTTGATTAGTATTCCCTTATGATTACTAGTGTTCACCATTTTTTTCATGTGTCTTTTGGCCATCTGTTTGTCTTCTTTGGAAAAATGCCTATTCAGGTACTCTGCCCATTTTCAATTGGATTGTTTGTGGGTTTTTTAGTATTGTATAAGTTCATTATATATCAGATATATCATTTGCAAATATCTTCCTCCTTCAATAGTTTGCCTTTTCCTTTTGTTGATTGTTTCTTTGTTGTGCAAAGGCTTTTTACTTTAGTGTAGTCCCAATAGTTTATTTGTCCTTTTGTTTCCCTTGCCTGAGGAGACCTATCTAGAAAAATGTTGTTAAAGCTGATGTCAAAGAAATTACTTCATATGTTTCTTCTAGGAGTTTTATGGTTTCGGGTCTCACATTTAGATCTTTAATCAATCTTGAGTTTATTTTTGAAATTATATTCTTACATTTTCTCCAGAGACATATAATACACAGTAGGCAAAACAAGAATAGTGATTGAAGAATGAATGAATAAATGTGAATATAAATGAATCTATCTAAAAAAGTCATTTTTGAGAAAAAAATCACTATTGGGTGCTAAATATGTTTTTTCCATGCTACTGCATATTTCTGAGACATTACAAAGTTAAAAATGTTTAATATGATCTCTATACCTATGCTAATTTTTTTTAACTCGGTGAAAATGTATGCTAACCAGTTATTTTTTAAATTACTAAATTAAATCTTCAAGAGACTTTTTCCAACTTGTTGATTCCATAAGTTTCTTTTGTAAATCACTAGAAAAATGGAATACACAAGATATTCCAAATGACATTGTGAGTGTAAGTTGGAATAAAAATGTAAAATGTAGTTATTTGAACAAATCTTATACCCTCTGGATAAATCTGGCCATTTTAATATGACTTAAAAATAACTTCTAAAATAAACGTTACATTCATTTATTCTTACTACTGTGGATAATGTTCAAGAAAAATACCCCTGCAGAAAATGTAATTATAAGGGGCACCTGGGTGGCTCAGTCTGTTAAGCGTCCAGCTTCGGCTCAGGTCATGATCTTGCAGTTCGTGAGTTCGAGCCCCGCGTCAGGCTCTGTGCTGACAGCTCGGAGCCTGGAGCTTGCTTTGGATTCTGTGTCTCCTTCTCTCTCTGCCCCTTGCCCACTTGTGCTCTGTCTCTCTCTATCAAAAATAAATAAATGTAAAAAAAATTAAAAAAAAAGAAAATGTAATTATATAAAAATACATTCAGAAATTTTGTAGATGACTTATGCTTCTACATAAGATATGATAGAGTAAGGACCTGGATTTACTTTCCAATCTTCAACAACTAAAAAATGAAACAAAATATATCAAATGACAATCTTTAAATATTGGAAATAAGCAGCATGAGCTGGTAATCCCTGAGAAAAGAGAAACCAATGAAGTGAACTTTCCAATTGTCCTAGCTTCTTGTCTAAAGGAAATTTCCTGTATGCAATATAAGGAAAGGGATTCCCAAAAGAGCCTAGGGGACTCTCTAAATTGGAGAGACAAATTGGGAATTGGGAAAGCCAAGGTGGCTGTAATTTGTGAATATAATATTACAACTAATATAATATATAGGAGGAGAGACAAAGAAAGCTCCAAAAATATGCAGAAGAGTCCACTTTAATCTTTGGCTTAGTGCTTCTTTGGGGATTTATGGGAAGGATCATGAATTTACCTGACATTTTAGGGGGAAAAAAAGACTCAAAAGCATCAGGTTGTATAATTAATCACAGTTCACAAAAGGCTAGGAATAATTTGTTTTTCTACCAACCAGAAAGAAAAGAAATAATACAAGAAGGATCAGGTAAGGCATAAGTAGTAGAACTAAATTAGTCCTAGATTAAAGGTTGAGTTTACTATAATAAATTATTGGGCCAGCCTCAAAAGAATGTGATAGATTCTTTATTCCAGAACCAAGTCAAACGTTGTTTAAAAGAATACAACAAAATCCAGCACTTGACAGTATAAAAACCACATTGTCCTTAGACCATTAAGAAAATTCCCAACATACAAAGGAGGAGAAAAAATGTGAACCATACAAGGAATAAATAATACAAACTGACAAAAAAATGACAGAGATTATAGAATTATAAGACAAAGTAGTTAAAGGAGCTGTTTTCCATGTGTTTATATCTTCAAAAAGTTATAGGACTATAGGACCATAATGACTAGAGGAATGTAAAATGTAAAATAATAATATTAATACAAATACTAATTTAAGAGATTTAAAAAATGCAATACCTGAAAAAAATACATTAATATAATTAACAACATATTACCATACTGATTCTGGCAGAGTAAAAAATATGTGAATTTAAGATCCAACAAGAGAACTAAAGCAAAACAAACAACTATCTAAAACTGACATACAGGGATGAGGCACATGGGTGGCTCAGGTGGTTGAGTGTCCTACTTCAGCTTGGGTCATGATCTCATGCTACGTGAGTTCAAGCCTGCATCATGCTCTCTGCTGTCAGAGCAGAGCCTGCTTTGGATCCTCTGTCCCCCTCTCTCTTTGTACCTCCCCTGCTTGTGCTCTCTCTCTCAAAAAATAAATATTTTAAAAAATTAAATAAAAAGGACATACAGGGAGAAAAAAACTGAATATAAACCAAAAAATAGGGGTGCCTGGGTGGCTCAGTCAATTAAGTGTCTGACTCTTGATTTCAGTTCAGGTCATGATCTCACAGTTTGTGAGATTGAGCCCCACATCAGTCTCTGCACTGACACTGTAGAGCCTGCTTGGGATTATCTCTCTCTGCCCTTCCCCCACTCACATGCATTTTCTCTCTCTCTCTCTCAAAATAAATACATATTATGGGCACCTGGGTGGCTCAGTCGGTTAAGCGTCCGACTTCAGCTCAGGTCATGATCTCACAGTTTGTGAATTTGAGCCCTGTGTCAGGCTCTGTGCTGACAGCTCACAGCCTGGAGCCTGCTTCGGATTCTGTGTCTCCCTCTCTCTCT
Source organism: Acinonyx jubatus (assembly GCF_027475565.1). Classification (NCBI taxonomy): domain Eukaryota; kingdom Metazoa; phylum Chordata; class Mammalia; order Carnivora; family Felidae; genus Acinonyx; species Acinonyx jubatus. The sequence goes on along the minus strand of NC_069387.1, from coordinate 49,436,325 downwards.
GACCCTCCCTTACTCACACTCTGTCTCTATCTGTCTCTCTCTCAAGAATAAATAAACATTAAAAAAATTTTAAAAATACACATTAAAAAATAAAAATAAACCAAAAAATATCACTAAACTTTAATGATAGTATATGTACAATAGGTGTCTCACTCATCATCAGGGAACTACAAATTAAAACTACAAGTTACCACCTCACACCTGTCAGAATGGCTAAAATTAACAATACAGGAAACAACAGGTGTTAGCAAGGATGTGGAGAAAGGGGAACCATCTTACACTGTTGGTGGGAATGCAAACTAGAGCAGCCACTATGGAAGACATTATGGAGGTTCCTCAAAAAGTGAAAAATAGAAGTACCCTAGGACTCAGCAATTGCACTACTAGGTGCTTACCTAAAGGATACAAAAACACTGACTTGAAGGGTCACATGCACCCCAATGTTTATAGCAGCATTATCAATATCAATAATAGCCAAATTATGGAAAGAGTGCAAAGGTCCATTGATAGATCAATGGGTAAAGAAGAGGTAGTATATATATACAATGGAATATTAGCCTTTGTAAAGAATGATATCTTACCATTTGCCATGACACAGATGGAGCTAGAGTGTATTATGCTAATAAGTCACTCAAGAGAAAGACAAATATATGATTTCACTCATATGTGGAATTTAAGAAACAAAACAGATGAACATGGGGAAAGGAAGAAAAAAAAGAGAGAGAGAGACAGAGGCAAGCCATAAGAGACTCTTAACTATAGAGAACAAACAGAAGGTTGCTGGAGGGGAGGTGGTGGGAGATGGGCTAAATGGACGATAGGCATCAAGGAGGGCACTTGTTATGGGCCTTATAGGTAGGTGATGAATGACTAAATTCTACTCCTGAAACTAATGTTTCACTATAAGTTAACTAAGTAGAATTTAAATAAAAGCTTGAAATAAGAAAAGCAGTTTAAGAAGAAAGAGTGGCAGATAATATACTTTAGGAAATGACTATTCCCCTCCCCCCAATTTTATAGAGAGTATAAAACAACAGACCTGAGAAGCTCATTAAAACCAAACAGTAGAAATGTAAAAATAATACCAAAGCACATCATAGTTAGATTGCTGAAAAGCAGTCATAAAGAGAAAAATTTTAAAGCAGTCAGAAAAAAATGATATATTACATAGACATAGACTATATAAAACTTGTCAGAAATTATTCAGATGAGATGAAAATAGAGCAACATTTTTTAAGTGCTGAAATAAAAAATAAAACTCTTTCTATCTGAATATAACTGTTAACCTATGCCTGTCCTAACGTTGTATTTTGGGAACTGATTTCTTGATTTTTGAATTTCACAGGTTAATAGTTGGAAAGAAATTTTGCCCCAGGATAGATTATATCAAAGTCTCATCCATGCCTAATTTAGACAAATTAGATAATGAGATTTGGGATTTTTGAATTGATGTAACTTAAATGAGATTGCGGATTTGAGAGTTGATGATGCAATGGGTAGATGCTTTTGAGAAGCTTGGGTTAGGGTAGATGTATTTTGCATTTGGAATGGATGTGAATCTTTAAGGGCCAGAGGGTGGACTGTAGTAGGCTGAGTAATGTATTCTTAAAGATGTCTATGTCCTAATCAAAGGAAACTGTGCATATGCTACCTTACATTCAAAAGGACTTTTCCTAATTTATTAAGTTAATGATCTTGAAATGAGAAGATTATTCTGGATCTGGGTAGGGCTGACGTAATCACAGGACTCCTGAAAAGAGAGAGGCAGAGGTTAAAAAAAGATCAGATGACAGAAACAGAAGTTGGAAGGAAGAGATACTTTGAAGATGGAGGAAGAGATTATGACTCAAACAGTGTAGACAGCTTCTAGAATCTGGAAAGGTAAGGAAACAAATTCTCCCTGGTGACTCCAGACAAAACACAACTAGGAAGCCCAACTTTGAACTTCTGACCTCTAGAACTATAAGAGAACAAATCTCTGTTGTTTTAAGTCACCAAACATGTAATAATTTGTTATAACATCATTAGAAAACTAATTCAGTAACATTAATAAAATATGTAGAAATAAAATGCCTGAAAACAGTAGCATGAAGGATGGGGGGAGGAGAGAAATGGAAGCATTCAGTTCTAAGTTTCTTACATTATGCATGAATTGATTTCTATTATTTAAAAGCAGACTGTGTTAAAGATGTATACTGTTAGCCCTAGGACACCTGCCAGAAAAATTAAATAAGAGGATAGCAAATAAGTGAATAATGAAGATAGAATAGAATCATAAAAAAGTGGAGGCGCCTGGGTGGCTCAGTTGGTTGAGCGTCTGACTCTTGATTTCAGCTCAGGTCAAGATCCCAGGGTCATGGGATGTAGCCCTGCATTGGGCTCCACACTGAGCATGGAGGTTCTCTCTCTCTCTCTCTCTCTCTTTCTCTCTCTCTCTCAAATAAAATAAAATAAATAAAATAAATAAATAAATAAAAACCCTTGATCTGTCAAAAGAAGACAGGTAAAGAGAAAAATAAAAATGTAAATGACATAAGAGAAAAATAAAAAAATAACAATGTGACATAGCAAACATAACCATTTTGATAATTACATTAAATGGAAATACTTGAAACCTTCTAATTAAAAATCAGATATTGCCATTCTGTACAAAAAAAAAAAGACAGGCACAGCCATTTGTCTAACAACAACAAAAGGTAAAGCCATTAACATATAAGACATGGGTAAATTAAAAATAAAAAGATGGAAAAACATACTTTATTAAGCCTAATTATAAGAAAGCTAGAGTTGTGGTATAAATATCAGACAAAGTAGATTTCAGAGGAAGAATACAAGGGAAAAATTTTAATGATAAAAGTCTTATTTATCAAGAAGAAGAAACTGTCCTAAAGGTGTATGTAGCTGGTAACTGAACTTCAAAACACATGAAGCAAAAACTTGTAGAACTGAAGGGAAAATTAGACAAATCTAAAATTATAGTTGGACACTTCTTAATGCTTGTTTATGGCTAATTCAGAGAATTGCAATTGGACAGAAAATCCATAGTATATAATATAATTCAATAATGCAATATTTTGAACAAATGAATTGGTATTTATAGAATATTATACTAAACAACAGAAGAATACACATTATTTTCTAATGCAAAGGGATATACATGTATTCTGAGTAATAAAAGGAGTTATAAGTTTAAAAGACAAAAAATGTGCAACCTAAATCCTCTGACCCAGTATAATTAAACTAGAATAAATAGCAAACAATATCCAGAAATCAAATATTTAGAAATTAAACAATACAATTCGAATAACACAGTGGTTAATGAGAAAATTATAAGGGACATGAGTACATTTAATTGAACATCTACAGAAGAATGCTATGAAAAATTATAAGGGAATTGAGCAATATCACAGTAAACGAGGTCAATATGCAAAACTAAACCATGCTTTATATGATGCCAGCAAACAACTGAAAATTGAAATAAAAATATACCATGTCCAGTAGAATCAAAAATTATGAAAGTTTGGGCATTCAATTATAATAACACAAGATCAAGACACTGAAGATTACAATTCACCTCTGATGATGTTAAAGAAAACTTAAATAGGGGCGCCTGGGTGGCTCAGTTGGTTGAGCATCCGACTTCAGCTCAGGTCATGATCTCACAGCTTGCAAGTTTGAGCCCCGTGTCGGGCTCTGTGCTGACAGCTCAGAGCCTGGAGCCTGTTTCAGATTCTGTGTCTCCCTCTCTCTCTGTCCCAACCCACTCGCATTCTGTCTCTGTCTCTCTCAAAAAAAATAAATAAACATTAAAAATTAAAAAAAAAAAAAAAAGAAAAGAAAACTTAAATAAATGAAGAGAAATTCCATAGTCATGAATTGGAAGATTAAATAATCTTATGATGTCAGTTATCTCCAATTTGACCTATGGATTCAATGCAAACCCAATTAATTCCCAGAATTCTCTTTTTAAAAATTTGGCAAGCTAATTATATAATTTATATATAGAAATATAGAGAACCTATATTAGTCACTGATTACTGCAGTATTCATGGAATCCTGGGTGAATCTCAAAATATTATGCTAATTGACAAAAATACACATAAAACCCATGTGTATATTCTACTAATATAAAGTTCTAGAGAAGAACAAAAATATAGTAACTAAAAGCATACCAGTGGTTTTAAAGGATGAGGGTCAGGAGGACAGCACCAATTGCAAGTGAGCCTGAGTGAATCTTTGGGGAAATAGTAATATTCCATATCATGATTTTGTTGATTAAACAACCATGCATATTTGTCCAAATATATTGACTTGTACATGCAAAATAAGTAAATTTGTGTTATGTTAATATACCTCAATAAAGCTTATTAAAAATAATTTGAATATAATATACAATGGGGAAAAGACCGTCTTTTCTGTAAATGGTGCTGGGAAATTGGATAGCAATTGGATGCAAAAGAATGACACTAGACCACTTTCTTACACCATACACAAAAATAAACTCCAAATAGACTAATGACCTAAAGGTGAGACCTGAAATTATAAAACTCCTAAAACAAACATGGTCAGTAATCTCTTGGACATTCGCTTGAGGAGCATATTTATGGATATAGCTCCTCAGACTAGGGAAACAAAAGCAAAAATAAACTATTGGTACTGCACCAAAATAAAGAGCTTTTGCATGGCAAAGGAAACCAACAAAATGAAAAGACAACCTACTGAATGAGAGAAGATATTTGTAAATGATATACTTGAGAAGGGGTTAATATCCAACATATATAAAGAAATTTTATAACTAGCACTAAACAAATCTAATTTAAAAACTGACAGAGGACCTGAATAGAGATTTTTTCTAAGAAGACCTGCAAGTGACCAACAGACAGATGGCTGAACATCACCAATCATCAGGGAAATGAAAATTGAAACCACAATGAGATATCACCTTATACCATTCAGAATAACTAGAATGAAAAAGACATGAAATTACAAATTTTGGGGGCGCCTGGGTGGTTCAGTCAGTTGAGCATCCAACTTCAGCTCAGGTCATAATCTCATGGTTCGGGAGTTCGAGCCACGCATCAGGTTCTGTGCTGACAGCTCAGAGGCTGGAGCCTGCTTTGCATTCTGTGTCTCCCTCTCTCTCTCCCCCTCCCTGACTCATGCTTTGTCTCTCTCTGTCTCTCAAAAATAAATAAATGTTTAAAAAAGTAAAAAAAAAAAAATAACAAACGTTGGCAAGGGTGTAGAAAAAAGGAAATTCTTGTGCATTGTTGGTGGGAATGTAAATTGGCACAGCCGATGTGGAAAACAGTGTGGAGGTTCTTCAAAAAAATTAAAAATAGAACTACCATAAGACCCAGTAATCCACTACTGAGTATTTACCCAAAGAAAATAAAATCACTAATTTTAAAAGATATATGTACCCCTATATTTATTGCAGCATTATCTATAATAGCCAATATGTGGAAGCAACCCCAGTATCTATCAGTAGATGAATGGGTAAAGAAGATGTGGCAGACATATGCAATGGAATATTACTCAGCCATAAAAAAGAATGAGATCTTGCCATTTAATGCAACAACGTGGATGAACCTAGAGGGCATTATGCTAAATGAAATAAGTCAAACAGAGAAAGACAAATACTGTATGATTTCACTTATATGTGGAACTAAAAAACAAAACAAATTAACAAACAAACAAAATAGACCAATAAATACAGAGAACAAATTGATGGTTGCCAGAGAGGAGGAGGTGAGGAAATGGACAACATATGTGAAAGGAATTAAGAAGAACAAGCTTCTAGTTTTATGTCGCAGATTGAAAAGTACAGCACAGGGAATGTAGTCAATAAAATAATAATTTGAGTAAAATTTGAGGAGACCAAATTTGATACCGAATTTAAGAATGTTGATGTGATAAGGATTTGACAAGACAAATTCTAAAAATATATAATCCTGGATAAATAAGTGAAAATATGAATAAACGAATGTTACAGTGAATGCATAATTGAGAGTATATAAACACAGTAAGAACAACCAACAGTAGTTGCCTCATAATTAGAAGATAACAAATATTTGTAGTTCTAATATCATAACTTGGAGTTAAACATACCAGGATGGATACTTTTATAAATGTTTGTCCAATTGTGCATATGAAAAAGCTGGAAAAGCACTTTTATGGACCAAACCAACAGATTCAAGCAAGTTCATTATCTATGTTCAGATGAAGGTGCAGAAAGGGAATTTTATTTCACTTATGACCAAAATTTTTAATACTAAAATAATACAGCATGCTAATATTTCATATGAAGAAAAACAGTTTCCCCAAATGCCAATTTAGCTATATTTATATTAAAGTGATACTGATAAAATATTTGTCACAAATGTAAGATTTCCCAAGCATGGGTACCACTGTCAAAACCTCCATATGGCAAGCAAAGTTAGAAATGGTGAATATTGGGGGGTGTGGTGGTTCAGTCAGGTAAGCGTTGGACTTGATTTCTGCTCAGGTCATGATTTCATGGTCTGTGAGATTGGGCCCCACACACCCCTCCCCCTACTCCCACCCCACGTTGGGCTCTGAGCTCATAGCAAGAAGCCTGTTCAGGATTCTTTTCTCTCTCTTTGCCCCTCCTCAAAATAAATGAAAAATTATTTTTTAAAAATGGAAATAGCTAATATTATAATAGAAAAAAATCCTTTAACAGAACATTTAGACATGATCCTTTGCAAACATCACCATCACTTCTACCCACTTCCTTTACAGATTATAAAATGAAAATTTAGAAATGTATATTCACTTAATTAAACTCACAGTGTGGTGGAGCCCAAACAGGCAGTCAAAAATTGGGTTCTTACCAGAATGTTCTTTTAACAATGCCGCATTGCCTCTTACATTCATCAAGACATTATTCAATTGGGAATAGGTAACGCTAACATTATAAAGAAATATCTCTAAGCACCTCCTGGGAAATCACAAACTTACTCCTCAGATTTAGAGCAGTCCCTGGGGCAGATTTGTAGTTTTCTGTCAAATGCAACAAGTCTTTCAATAGTCAAATTACACCTACCTCACACATTTTCAAAGTTGAAAAATCATGGATCCCAAGCAATGACTGACAAGAATGGAGTGTAAAACCCACCAAAGACCAATACTGAAACTAGATGTTGAAGGAATAAAAAGGATTGCAAGGTATGGATAATCAACATTTAGTAGGCTTTCAATATGGCGTTTAAAGATAGTTTAAATGGGTAAAATGCTCTTTAGTGACTTCACAGGGATAACCAAATTTTTTCTAAATATCATTGACATCTCATTACTGTACAAATGCAGTATGTTGTACTCTTTTGAATGAAAAGATGATATTTCAAGCAAATTCAGAATATATCACAAATTTAATCATTTCATAAAATATTTATTTAGCAATATAGTATAAAGAAGAGAAAATGTTTTGCAAAATAGTATAGTTTATATATTTGTCTCGGAAAAAATATCTTTGCTTAGCCCTTTTCTATCACAGAGCTTGAATGCAAAGTAATATATTCTTAATAAATACTTTATGTCCTTCAGAATGTTTTAGCAATGATTTTTGTGTTGTCAGAAGGAGACTATATGAAATAAATTTTCTTGAATAATTATTTTGATTGCTTTTTTTTTTAAATCCAGCATACTTAGGTAAATTATTATGGTTGAAATGTGAAGGAAGGAACAAGTTCAAAAAAGTCATAGTGGGTATTGTTTTTAAGGAAGATATGTACCGTATGTTATTTTCATAACATTTAAAACTAAAGGGATATACTTTATACAATTTAAAGATGGGAAGACAGAAACTTAGAAAATAAACTCCCAGAATCATCACAGTAAGTTGGGATTCTGAATGAATTCTTTCCTAGTTCTGATGTGCTAATGTTCTGCAGAGGTATCAGAGAAGATCTTCCTGGGAAAGTCTTTTTTTATGGGAAAGGGTTATTGGGATGGTTAATTCTATATGTCAACTTGGCTAGGCCATAGTACCCAAATATTTGGCCAAACACTTGTCTTGATGTTGCTGCAAGGGTATTTTTTAAATGAGATTGAAATTTCAATCAGTAGACTTTGAATAAAGTAGATCACCCTCCATAATGTGGATGGGCCAATCAGTTGAAGGCCTTAAGAGAAAAAAAACTAACATCCCCAGAGAAGAGAAAATTCTACCTATAGTCTGCCTGTAACATCAACTCTTCCCTGAGTCTACAATCTGACAGCCTTCCCGGCAGAGTTCAGACTTGCCAGGCTCCACAATTGTGTGATAGCCACTTCCTTCAATTCTCCCCTCTTACCTCTTATTCTCTATACACACACACACACACACACACACACACACACACACACACACACACACTCCTATTAGGTCTGTTTCTCTGGAGAACCCTGACTAATATAGTTTCCTGTATCTTATCAAATCCCACTAAATGCCTTTCCCTGTCACTTGCTTGCTTAAATTTACATGAGCTAATTCAATGCACACTTCATAGCCTGCCACATAAGATCGATGTATGATGTAGACATAATGTTGTTATATCAGGAAATGTCCTAAATGTTAGTAGACAATGTGAAGTACATTATTAAAAATCTCTTTGCAACTGATCTTTGTAAAACAGGATATGGAAATTATGAAATGAAAGAATTAATTGATCGATCTAAAAATTAAAGAGGTGCCTGGGTGGCTCAGTCGGTTGGGCGTCTGACTTCAGCTCAGGTCACGATCTCATGGTTCCTGAGTTCGGGCCCCCTGTCGGGCTCTGTGCTGACAGCTCGGAGCCTGGAGCCTGCTTTGGATTCTGTGTGTCTGTCTCTGTTCCTCCCATGCTCACACTCTGTCTCTCTATGTCAAAAATGAATGAAAAAAAATTTTAAAATTAAATGCCCATGGGAGTTAATTTGAATTGTATTTACCCACTCATTATATGGCAAAATTTCAATTATTCATGAAAAGAATATGTTCAATTCTCTGAACATATGTATTTAGATGAACAACTACTTCTGATTTTCAGCTCTAAAAGAATTCCACGGGCTATATACAGACGGTAAATTTTTCAAAAAGAATAAAAACCTTCATTAACCAAATGCCATTATAAATTTTGACCCATAGAGAATATCATACTACCAACTATGTCTTTTATTTGAGTGTACAATTGTGTGAATATGAAGTAAAAAATTTCAGTGTAAACCTGAGGTTAGAGAACAAGTTTAGATTATATGAGAAAATAAACTGAACTATCAACACAGATCAATTTTCACCTTGAATTTGGCCACAGTATTGCTGGCATAGCTTTTCTGTTTTACAACGGCTCCATCCTTGTTTATCCTCCATCAAAGCCACCTGGTAAACACAGTCACTAGACTCAGTATTTTCTATTTCAGATCAAGTTGTCTTATATTGAAGATTTTCTGCCTTATTGCTAAGACCTGATCTCTTTTTTGTGCCCAGTTCTAATTCTAGATAGTGGATCTTTTCTTCCTTCCTCCCTTCCCTCCCTTCCTTCCCTCCTTTTTTTATTCTTCTCACTTCTCCCTTTCTGTTTTTAATTTTTTGAAAGCTACTTATTTTGAGAGAGCAAGTAGGGAGGGGAAGAGAGAGGGGAGAGAGAATCCCAAGCAGGCTCTGCACTGTCAGCGCAGAGCCCAATGTGGGGCTCAAACTCACAAACTGTGAGATCATGACCTGAGCTGAAATCAAGAGTCAGACACTTAACTGACTGAGCCACTCTTCTCCCTTTCTGATAGCAAACTGAATTTAGTTTATAAAACTGTGCCATTGGGTACAGTGCTCATAGCTCAGTAAATTCAAATGCCATGCTCTTCTGCTACAAAAACAAATAGTCCTCAAAGATTCTAATATTTATTGGAGACCCCTCATATGGTCAATAGGTAGGTCTTATTTTTTGTTGTTGTATTTTATTTTATCTTATTATTTTTTAATTTTTTAAATTCTGATTAGTTAATATATGGCATAATATTGATTTCATGAGTAAAATTTAGTGATTCATCACTTACATATAACACCCAGTGCTCATCACAACTCACAACTTAAAACTCATCACCCATTTAGCCCATCCCCCACCCACATTCCCTCCTCAGTTTCCCTCCTCTCTATAGTTAAAAGTCACTTATGGTTTGCTTCTCTCTCTTTTTTTTCCCTTCCGCTATGTATATCTGTTTTGTTTCTTAAATTCCACATATGAGTGAAATAATAGGATATTTGTCTTTCTCTGAGTGACTTATTTCACTTAGCATAAAACACTCTAGCTTCATCCATATTGTGGCAAATGGCAAAATTTCATTGTTTATGATGGCTGACTAATATTCCATGGTGTGTATATACGTATATATATATACATATATATACGTATATATATATACATATATATACATATATACATATATACGTATATATACGTATATATATATATATATATATATATATATATATATATATATATATATACTACCTCTTCTTTATCCATTGATCAGTCAATAGACCTTTGGGCTTTTGGGCTCTTTCCATAATTTGGCTGTTGTTGATAATGCTGGTATAAACATTGGAGTGCATGTGCCCTTTCAAGTCAGTATTTTTGGATACATTGGGTAAATACCTAGTAGTACAATTGCTGGGATGTAGGGTAGTTCTATTTTTAATTCTTTGAGGAACCTCCATACTCTTTTCCACAGTGGCTGTACCAGTTTGCATTCTCACCAGCAATGTAAAAGTGTTCCCCTTGGTCCACATCCTTCTCAACATCTTCTGTTTCTTGTGTTGTTAATTTTAGCCATTCTGACAGTGTGAGGTGCTATCTCATCATGGTTCTGTTAGCCTTCTGGATGTCTTCTCTGGAAAAGTGTCTATTCATGTCTTCTGCCCATTTCTTAACCAGATTATTTATTTTTTGGGTGTTGAGTTTGATAAATTCTGTATAGGCTTTGGATACTAACCCTTTATCAGATATGTCATTTGCAAATATCTTCTACCATTTCACAGGTTGTCACTTAGTTTTGTTGATTGTTTCCTTTGATGTACAGAAGCTTTTTATCTTGATGAGGCCCCAGTAGTTCATTTTTGCTTTTGTTTCCCTTGTCTCTAGAGACCTGTCTAGAAAGAAGTTGGTATGGCCAATGTCAAAGATGTTGCTGCCTATGTTCCCTTCAGGATTTTGATGGTTTCCTGCCTTATATTTAGGTCTTTCATCCATTTTGAATTTATTTTTGTGTATGGTATGGGTCTTAGACCCAACTTTAACTAAATGACTCCTGTCAGTACTTGAATCTTGAGCTGAAGCACACAGAAAATAAACATTAAGTGGAAATTATTAATTTTTTGTGGTAGTATCATTAAAGTGGTGGTTTTGTATCCTATCCTAATTCTATATCTGTTCTTTATCCCTATCTTATTTCTATGTCTAATTCTTTTGCCTTTCCATCAGTTCAGTAAAACTTCAAATAGATTATTCATTTAGCTAGTTTATTGTGGAATTTATATTAACTGGAAAGTAAACAGGAATGGTTTTATTATTTAACAATAACTGCCATCCCCAACTATATTGTGCCTAATCCCCTTTCACTTTGGGTAGTAGGTCCTTTAATAGCATATAAATAAGATTCTATAACTTTTAAGAAAATTTTTGTAACCAGACTATATTTGGCATTGAATATTCAGTTCTATTCTCTTTTAAAAATTTACTCTCAAAAGCTATTCAAAAATTTTCTCTTCCCTCCTCCAGTGCAGGTGAGAGTTGTGGCTTTGGCTGTTTGAAATGGATAACATGAAGTGTGATGTGGCTCTTCTTTCTGAGGTGTGGTATGACAGCTTTTTCTCTCTTTTTCTAGGAACTAGCTCCTTTTCTATTGCTGAAAACGAGGAGGAACATAGGGAGGTACAGTTCTCCTAACTTTACTCCACTGTAGTTGGTTTGTTGAGTGCTTCACAAACTCATTTTTATTCAGTCTGGTGTTGTCTGACATCTATATTGACAGCCAATATGGAGTTGTTGCTAGGGTTCCTTGAAATAATCTCCAGATTCACCCTCTAAAATTCAGGATCCCTCTAGAAGATCATCTATTCCTTTATGGCCCTACCACTGGTACTTTTCCCCAAAACTCCCTTCGCATTGAGTATCATATTTTTTAACCCAACAGCCGTTCAATCAGTCCAATGACTTCTGACCCTCCACTAACATCTAAACTCATTCAGTTGTGTCCATGTAACTACCGTACAATTCTTCCATATGGCTAAAATATTGGAAAGAATGTTTGGAAGTTAGCTCTTCCTTTCCATGCACATGGCATTGTATAAGTACCGCGCGCTAACCGATTGCACCACTGGAGCTCCTCCATGCACATGGCATTGTGATTGTGGTGGTTAATATTATGTATCAACTTGACTGGGACATAGGACACCCAAATTGAACAATATTTCAGATGTGTCTGCAAGGGTGTTTCTATGTTTAGCATTTTTTTAAAAAAATTAGTATTTATTTCTGAGAGAGAGAGCAAGAGAGAGTGCACGCAAGTGGGATAAGGGCAGAGAGAAAGGGAGACAAAGAATCCAAAGCAGGCTCCAGTCTCTGAGCTGTCAACACAAAGCCCAACATGGGGCTCAAACTCATGAACTGTAAGATCATGACCTGAGCCAAAGTCAGAAGCTTAACTGACTGAGCCACCCAGGCACCCCATATATTTTTAGCCTTGAATTAGTGAACTCAGTAAGCAGATTGACTTCTTTAATATTGGTATCCATCATCAAACCCATTAAGAGTCTGAATCGAACAAAAAAGCAGAAGGAGTAATTCATTCTCTACCTGATTATTAATCTGAGACATCAGTCTTCTCTCCTGAAACTTATACCATTGATCCTTCAGTTCTAAAAATATACTACTTATTTTCCTGGGTCTTCAGCTTACAGTCAGCAGATGTGAGACTTCCATAATTGTGTGAGACAACATCTGGCAATAAATTATATATGTATGTATCTCATATTGGTTCTTTTTCCCTGGGGAACTCTGGTTAATGCAACCATGATACCTTTAAATTATCTGTCATAATCTTTAGCACAGAAGTGGACATCAAACTCTGTGTTCACTTGTATTTCTAAACTACAGGAGACATAAGATAGATATTAAGCATATCTATTTCCCAAAATACTGTTGGAGGGCTGAAAATGGCAAAGAGATTCTGAGATTCCAAAAATTCTTTTATAGGATTGTCCATACTATCTTATAAAAGATGCCTATCCATGCCCCTTCTGGGGCAAAGCAAGAGAAACTTAAAAGCTGTGCAACTCATCAGGTAAACTGACAGATAGTGAGATGTCCATTTGCAACGACAACACTAATCTCCAACAGTGGCTCTACCGATGCTCACCTTACATGGCTTTGGGTAGAAACCCTCCTGAGAAGGGGAGAGAATACCTTTTCAACAGAAACTCTTCACTCCTCTCAAAACTAACAATGCATTTTCCTTTCAGCTCATATTGACTGTCTTTTAGGAAACTAAAACATAGTAAAATATAGAGTATTTGGAATTAGTTATCTGGCTAAGATGGGATAGAAAGCAGAGAAAATCCTGTTTACATTTTAGGATGGGAAGGTCGTTTTGAGTGGAATGAACAGACAAAACTTCTAATTAAGCTTGTTTATGATACTTTGTGTACCTATTATGTATAAGAATCTGGATAGAGAGTTCGGATAATTTCCCCCATCAAAAAATATGCGATGTGTGAGAAATTCTAAGAAAGCAGGATAGAGTTGTTGCTATCAATGACATTAGATGTGTTAATAATTGATCACAGTCAAATTTCTAAATTTTCACATCAAAGCAAAGAGTGCACTTCAGGAAGTTTTCTACATTAAGAAATTTTATTTTGAGTAACTTTAAGGTTTCTGATAGCTTCCGAATTGCTGGAGAAAGAAAATGGGGCCTGAGTTTTGAGACTGCTGAATTCTAGTCACAGAATTTACAAATTTGCCTTATGTGCACTGATTGGGACAAAGGGTGAGCCCAACAATTTGGGAATATCTGAGAGGAGTTAGAGTATTCACAGCATACTCCCCTACAGCACACTAAAGCATCTATTATTCTTCCATTACCTGAGGAAACACTTTTTCTTTCCTTGCATGATAAAAATGTATTGTTTCTTGAAGAGGGCCTAAGACATTATTTGACAAAGGTCTCTTATGGAAGGGAACAAATTATTCATTTTCTAGTTACATTTGCTGACAAACTCACATGGAATAGCCTAAAACTATGTGATGAAACTTATCTGGTCACAGCAAAAAAGTTCAGCTACTGACTGAAAAGAAGGGTTTCATACCCCATTGAGGAGTTCTTTATCTCTAAGAGATCACTGACAGCAATTCGTGGACAATGCCTGCAATAAACTATTTTGGCATGCATATAAAAGTAGGTTAGAAAATCCTTATCTTTTTTGTATATATGCAAGAGCCCATTGGTTTGATCATGTGCTGAGAAGATAACAATGCAACGAGAAAAACTATTCCTCAGGAGGCTGCAGAAGGGCGAGAGGCACCATTTATGCATGCTTGGAGAATGGTTCTGAATGTGGCAGCTATAGAGACAGTTTTCAAATGAGACAGGAAACTTCACAGTTGTGATAGAAGCAGCAGTTTATGTGTAGCTTTGAGTTGATCTAGGAAGCTCCATCTATGGCCTGCTTCTTGAGGTCATCCAACAATTCTGTGAGCTGTTTCTTTGCTGTATTTTGTGCCTTTTTTCATAAACTAGCTAGAAGAGAGTCTCCACAATTGAACCCCATATACAGAGTCACTAAATAAGTAGCCTTCTATAAGTAGCCCTCTCCAACATAGGTGTTGCTTTAATAGATTAATCACAATTGGATCTACTTTCATTTTCTAACTATGCGAAAACAGAGGCATATGGATGGAAAAATAATGAACTGAAAAGTTGAGGAAAATCAAATATTATGCCAAACAAAGTGGAAGATGAATATAAGTGAGAGGAAAACAAATGATATATTCCACTTTTTCCTGAATACTAGAGTATAATAGTGTATGAAAATGTCCATAGTTACAGTTAAGAATCTCTTCATTAGAGAAGTATATTTATCAGAGTTGTTAAGAACAATTTCAATGAATGGGGGAAAGGAGGAGGGATTCTAGATGGAGATCCAGGTTTTGAGCGGTACTTAACAGATCTAACTTACTCATGGAAGCTTGATATGAACTTTGAAGAAAAGTGGTCTTGGAAGAAGAAATATTAATAAATAATATTTTCAAATATTTTAAATAGGCATGCTTTCATGTGATTTACTGCTTCCAACTCTACAACCGGCTCCTTTTTTTTTCCCTACCCCTGTTTAATTCATACCCATAACTAGGCTACCTCCTGTTTTTCAAAAATGTTAAAAGCTTTCACTTTCTTTTATTTTATACATGTATGAATTGATGTGGATTTTCCCCATTTTTTCAATATAATCTGTAACTTGCTCTTATAGTCTGACTATATACAGGCTTGAGGTTACTCAGATATAGGTAAATATCTGGAACCTTCAAGACAAGCTTCTTTGATGACAAGAGGCCCTTAGTGATCTATGCTAACATAATGCTAACGTAATGAAAAGAGCATAGATTTTGGCATCAAAGGAATTATGCAAAAGTAATAGTTATATATATGTAAACCTTGGCAAATTACAATTTTCTCTGTGTTTTATTTTCTAAATATATACAATGATGAAAAATTTTTCAATCTTCAAAGATGCCCATGGTGAAAGAAAAACAATGGCTTCAAAAATGTAAAACACCATAAAATGTAAGTAAATGAATAAACAAATACACATGTGCGTGTGCACGCACACACACACACACACACACACACATACTGTAGGTGGTGAGTGGAGGATGTGAATGAATGCATGTATGTATGGGTGTATACAAAATCAATGTGGAGGCATGAATCTAAGTTCCATTGGCCTTGTTGGGAGTGTTGGGAAGCAAAGAAATGAGAAGGAATTGTCACTAGGACTCAAATTAGACTCCAGGTCTTAAAAAGGAGAAGCTAACAAAGATGACAATTTATTTTTCATTTTCTTGTGACAGAGAGCCCTAGAACAAGACTGTGAATACAAATTTTTATATATTCTATGTGAACGCAAATTGCTTTGATCCTTCTGATGGATATAGAAAAGAACACATATACCAGATCAAAAGCCACATATCACATACCTGAGGCTGTGGCAATCTGCTCTAGAAAATATATCCATCACAGCAAATGCTTTCAGAGCTAATATTTAGTTAAATTTACAGTATTCTGTTGTTATCTGCCATGATCTAACTAGTTTTTGCAGAAGCTAGATTGCTAAATTAAATGAGACTGTATGATGGAATCTGTTACTCTTTCATCATTTATGTCTTTGATGGAAATAATTTTAACATTTCCTTTGGAATACAATATCATTTTTACTTTCCTTTTCCAAAGGGGAACAGGTCCCTCAAGATTACACTTGGCCTTTCCTACTAAAATAGCTTTTACACCATATAGTAAGGAAAAATGTGAGGGATTTGCTGACTGCTTAATATTCCCATTTCCATTAATACATTTGGGAATTAGGGATATAACCGCCTGGAGGATTCCGTGGACCTCATTATAAGGTGGATCCAAGCCAGGAATTTAATGTAGGTAGTTGGTAGATCTCTTTAGTATTTAGTAGACCCATTGAACCATGCCCATTTCTCTGAGTCTGTAGGTCCATTTTCCACAGTTTTACATGACAGCTTGGCATTTCTATTTTATTTAATATGGGCCATTATTTTTCAAAAGTTCTAAAAGTTATCTCAAAATTCATATAGATCCATATCCCTGTCACTGATCAGTAAAGAGTACCCCCATATCAACAAAGGCTGCTTTATCTAACTTTATATTCAGTCCCCCTAGACCCAGCACCCTAAGCATCTACCTCCAGAAATACTCTCTTTATACTTGACAGTATATATTAGCCAGCTACTAAAACTCATTTAGCATATATTCCTTATATTCCTTTAGCAGAACCAGCACTGCTGCATTTGAATCATGCTAAGGTTTAACCCTCATGAGTCTGATGACCATAAAGGGGGATTGAAGACATATTCTGAGGAAAGTAAACATTATCTTTTCAGGCCCCTGACATATTTGGTTTTTCTACATTATATTCAAAGGCTAACCTTCCAACAAGGTGGAATAGGTTGCTTCTACAGGCCTCAAGAGTTAAGGAGATCTTGGGTTCTTCAGTATATTTATTCAGATATCTAACATTTTATATGTTAAGAGTCCAACTCCTTTCATATTACGAATGTGAATTTGGCAATGGAGATTTTCCAAGGCTAATAATTCAGCTTTTTATGTTAACTTTATCCTGCTGTCAGACTTCTACTCTGTTTACCATTCAGCTGTTGGGGATAAATGTCTCTTTAAATGCCTCCCAGGTACACTATCTGACTCATATTTTGCTTTAATTTGTAACGGATCATTCTGAGTCTGTTATTTTCTTTCTTCAAACATTACTTCTCTTAATCCACAACAACCCAATTTCATATGCTTTCTAATTACCCTCATGCCTATTAATACCACAGATTACACAAGTCAGTGTATTTCCTTCCAGTGCATCTCACCAAGTTTGCTATAGTTGAAATTCTCAGTAATGGCTCCACTTTTCACTAGTGATGGGACTTAACTCTCAGCCACTGTTGGGAGATCCAACTCCAGAATTCCATCCTTAGTGTCTACTTAGGAACTTTCCTGGTACTGTCTTAGTTTGGATTCTCTAGAAGCAAGCATTAGACAAGCACTCATTTGCACATGATTTATTAAAGGAATATTCTTCAAAACAACCTATAAAGAAATGAAAGATTTTTTTTTAAAGCAAGGATTAGGTCTTAGGCAACATCTGAAATTTTCTTGATTCACAAGATGCCTTGAAGCATAAATCACACTACAGAGTTCTTCTTTGAGGAAAAAAAGAACAACTATTTATCCTCACATCTGTCAGTCATACCTCAAGGAATACCAAAAGTGAGGAAGCTTTTATTGGCTGAGAGCTAATTGTATAATTGGCTAGAGAGAGGAGTAAATATGAATTGTTAGCAGCAAATACTCATAACATTTGGGTGATGAGGGATCTATCCTGGCAAATGGAATCAAAACAGGGCACAAACAATGTCTATTGCACTAGCCCATAGTAAATACTCAATGCTAATTGAAATAAAAATTATATTTACCAACATTTATTAATTATACATGATTGATAGCATATTATAATTATAATTTTATCAGAGTCACTTGAGGAATTTTTCAAAACGTACATACCCCAAAACTATCAGAATTGCTTTGAGGATCAGGATGGAGAATATACATGTATTTTGAAAATAATTCCCAGCCATTGCTAATATCCATCTTATACACACACACACACACACACACACACACACACATACACACACACACACACTCACGCACACCAGAAGCCACTTAAAACCATTAAGAAAAGAAGTCTTTCCAGGGTGCTTGGGTGGCTCAGTCAGTTAAGCATCCGACTTCAGCACCGGTCATGATTTCATGGTTTGTGGGTTCAAGGCCTGCATTGGATTCTGTGCTGAAAGATCACAGCCTGAGCTTGCTTCAGATTCTGTGCCTCCCTCACTCTCTGACCCTCCCCGACTCATGTGCTTTCTCTCTTAAAAATAAGTAAACATTAAAAAATATTAAAATATATAGCTCCCTAATTTTTAATGTATTTATAGACTTGTGCAACTCACATCACAATCAAAATTAGAACATTTCCATCACTGCAAAAAGAATTCAGGTACCCATTAGCATTGACTCTTCACTTTCCCCAACTTCACCCATTCTGAGGCAACCACTAATCCATTTTATGTCTCTAGGTTTTTCTTTTCTGAACATCTAATATAAATAGAATCATATAATAGGTAGTCTTTTGTGACTACTTATTCAGTTAGCATAATGTTCTCAAGATTCACTTATGTTGTAACACATCAGTATTTCATTCCTTTTCATTGCTATGTAATATTCTGTTATGTGGCTATACCATATTTTCCTTATCCATTCATCATTTGATAGATATTTGGATTGTTTCCATCTATGGGTTATTATGAATAATGTTGCTATGAACATTTGTGTGCAGGTTTTTGTGTGGACATAGTATTAATTTCTTTTGAGTATGTAGTTAGAAGTAAAATTGCTGGATCATACAGTCATTGGATTTTTTTTTGAGGAACTGACAGATAATTTTCTAATATGGTTGGACCGTTTTTCTATACTACCAGCAGTTTATGAGGTTCCAATTTTTATGCATTATTGTGAACACTCGTTATCATCTGACATTTTTCATTGCAGCCATTCTAGTGTGTGTGAAGTGATACCTCGCTGAGATTTTGATTTCATTTCTCTAATGAGTAGTTATTTTCATGTGCTTATTATGTTATGTCTTCTTAGGAGTGTCTGTTTAGATCTTTTTTTTCAATTTTTGAAACAGATTTTTATCTCCCTAATTTGGAGTTTTAAGAGTTCTTTATATATTCTGGTTTAAACATCTTCTATCAGATATGATTAGCAAGTATTTTCTCCCAGTCAGTGTGTTGTCTTTTCAGTTTATCCATGGTGTTTTCTAAAGTACAAAAGATTTTCATTTTGATGAAGTCCAAATTATCTGGTTTTTTCTTCTTTCATGTTACTTATGCTTTTGTTGCCATACTTGAGATTTTTCCTTTGTCTTTGTTTTTCAGAATTTTTGCTATTATATGTCTAGGTGTGGATTGATATGCTTATCCTACATGGATTTCTTTTTCACTACTTGGGGGTGTAGATTAATATTTTTCATTAAATGTGGGAAGTTTTCAGCCAACAAATTATTTCTTTAATGTATTTTCTGCTCCTTTCTCTCTCTTCTCTCCTTCTGGTACTTCATTACCTATATGTTGGTGTACTTAATCATGCCTCACATTTTGTTGAGGTTTGTTCTATTTTCTTCATTTTCCTTTCTGATTTTAAGAATGTTTAATCTGTATCAATCAATTTTCAAGTTTACTGGTTCTTTCTTTTGTAGTTC
Organism: Acinonyx jubatus; assembly: GCF_027475565.1. Taxonomy (NCBI): domain Eukaryota; kingdom Metazoa; phylum Chordata; class Mammalia; order Carnivora; family Felidae; genus Acinonyx; species Acinonyx jubatus. Next base: position 49,416,218 of record NC_069387.1, on the reverse strand, counting down.
AAATCTACTGTTGAGGATCTCTAGTGGATTTTGCATTTTAGGTATTCAAATTTTCAACACCAGAATTTCCATTGGTTATTTTTCAATAATGATTATCTCTTTATCAATATTTATTTAATAGGATATTGCCATCAATACTTTCTTTTAATTCTTTAAGTATGATTTCCTTTAATTCCATGAACATAATTTATTTATATTTGTTTATTTATTTATTTTTAAGTTTATTAATTTTGAGAGAGAGAGAGAGCAAGAGCACGTGCACATGAGTGGGCGAGGAGCAGAGAGAAAGGATGAGAGAGATTCCTGGCAGGCTTCACGCTGTGAGATTGAAGCCTATTGTGGGCTTGATCCCACAAGCCATGAGATCATCACCTGAGCTGAAATCAAGAGTCAGACACTTAATCAACTGAGTGGACACTTAACCCATCCAGGCAGGCCTCTCTGTATGTATTTATATCTGCTTTGAAGTTTTTGTCTCACATCTGGATTCCATTAAAGGAAGTTCTATGGCTTGCTCTTGTTTGTTTTTTGTTTTTGTTTTTCCTGTGTAAGAATTATACTTTCCTATTTCTTTTCATGTCATATTTCTTTTGAAAATTGGATATTTTGGTTAACTATATTGTAGCAACAAAGGACACTGGCCCTCCTTGCCATCCCCCTTACCCATCCAGGTCTTCTTGTTATTGTTTGTTTATTTATTGAGTGATTTGGGTAGACTACTGTTGTCTCTTTTACCTACAGTAATATCTGGATACAATGTGTTCTTTTTTTCTAATGTCACATCTCAGAAGGCACAGCCTTGGGCTTGTGCACAATCTCCGATGGGGAGAGCACATTCATCAAAGTTTTCTTTGACTCTCTCTTTGTGTGATCTCTCCATGTAGCTGTCTGACTTTGTTGTTATTATACTAAGCTGTTAGCCCCCACTACTGGCAGCTGATTACTAAAGGTTTTCAACAATATCCTGGGGCATAAAATGCTCTTGAGTTTGTTTTAACTAAATGCAGGCCCCTTTTCAAGGGCCATCCCTTCAGAAAGTCTTTGAGACTTGTTCTGATTCCATGAGAGCTCATCTTAGTTTTCTCCTCCCCAGAGTTTTCTTTTAAACATTCAGCTGGTCTATAGTTTAGCTGTTTTTTGTTTTTTTGTTTTGTTTTGGTTTTGTTTTTAATTTTTTTTAACGTTTATTTATTTTTGAGACAGAGAGAGACAGAGCCTGAACGGGGAAGGGTCAGAGAGAGGGAGACACAGAATCAGAAACAGACTCCAGGCTCTGAGCTGTCAGCACACAGCCCAGAGCCTGACGCAGGGCTCGAACTCGGACCGCGAGATCGTGACCTGGCTGAAGTCGACCACTTAACCGACTGAACCACCCAGGCGCCCCTTGTTTAGCTGTTTTTTGCCTCATAAAACTACTTCTTAATTTCTTGACATCAAGACCTCCATTGTTTTCAAGAACACCGTTAGGTTTGAACTTTGTGACACTCTTTTACAAATAAAGTCAGTTACCTTAGGGAGAGCTACAGAGCTCTTTCTTCTTATGCCCTCCCTTTAGCCACTGGGGAAAATCTTTGCATCATTTCTCCAGAGCTGTGGGCATGAGCAGTGGCCACCTCTCTCATGTAAGCATGCTTTGATTTATGAGCCAGGTGCTGGAAGGACAGTACCCTTTGGTTTTCTCATTTTTTTGTTTTTAGGTATGAAACCTTCATCTGAACTGAAATCAAGAGTCAGACACTTAACTCACTGAGCTACCCAGGTGCCCCCTCCAGACTCCGCAGCTCTCACTAACTCTTGCCTAGAATAGATCTTCTACAATATGGAGCTTGGTAGGATGATAAATGCTTTCAAGGTGTCCCTCCTAGGGAGATACTATAAAACTACACTGAAAGCTAGGGAACATAGAGCCTGTGTTCTTGATTGCACTCTCGGAGATTAGAATTTGTTTTTGTTTTTGTTTTTGTTTTTAACTTATGTATTTTTGACAGAGAGTGAGGGAGGGGCAGAGAGAGAGGGAGACAGAGGATCTGAAGTGGGCTCCACACTGACAGTAGAGAGCCTGACCCAGGGCTCAAACTCACAAACCATGAGATATGACCTGAGCCAAAGTCAGAAGCTTAACCAACTAAGCCACCCCAGTGCCCCCCAGATCAGAATTTCTGTCACACTGAGCTGAGAATGTGGGAAGGGAAAAGGTTGTGGTTCAAATGCCATAGACTTTCACTGCTCTTACTGACATGTAGATTTTCTTAATTATTTCATTTGCTGTGTGCCGTCATAAAGTTTTCAGAGATTTTAAATGATTGATATTTTATCTTTTAATTTTTACCAGTTATGATTCCACCGAGAATCCTAAGTAGTTCCTCACACCACCATTCCCCTATCAGAAGTCTACACTCCAGAATTTCTCTAGTTTTCTGACAAAATTTAAAGTTATCTCATATTTTTAACATATTAAGGACACTTATTTTGAATTATGTGTCTGAAGTACATTACTTGAATGTTGTTCTATCCTTGAATGTTTTTCTAGCTTTTCATGTGATTGTTTTTAAAGACTATTTTTAGAGGACTTTTAGGTTTACAAAAAAATTGAGAGGGGGACAGAGATTTTCTATATATCCCCTGCCTCCCCACATATGTGAACTCCCCCATTACCAATGTCACTCACCAAAATAGCACTTTTATCTTTTATTTTCTTCCTTTTCTTTCTTTTCTTCCCTTTTCTATCCTTTATTTTTCTTCCTTTCCTTTCCTTCCCTTTCGTTTCCTTTCCTTTCCTTTACTCTTTTCTTGTCTTTCTTTCACCAATGACGAGCCTACTTTGACATACCATAATCACACAAAGTCCATAATTTACCTTGTAGTTCACTCTTGCTGTTGTACATTCTATGGACAAACATACAGTGATTTTTATACATCATTGTAATATACAGAATATTTTCATTGACCTAAAAGTCCTCTCTGCCCTACCTGTTCATGTCCTCTCCTCCCCACAAACCTTCCTGGCAACCACTGATCTTTTTATTGTCTTTATTGTTTTGCCTTTTCCAGAATGCTATACAGTTGGAATCATACAATATATAGCCTTTCAAGACTGGTTTATTTCAGTTAGTAATATATATTTAATGTTCCTCCATGTCTTTTCATGGCTTCATAGGTCATTTCTTCTTAGTGCTGCATAATATTTTATTGTCTGGCTATACTACAGTTTACTAATCCATTCACTTACTGAAAGACATCTTGGTTGCTTCTGAGTTTGGGCAATTATGAATAAAGCTGCCTTAAACATCCACATACAGGTTTTTGTGTGGACATAAACTTCCAACTTCTTCTAATAAATAATAAATAATAAATAGAGCATGATTGCTGGATTGTATGGTAAGAGTATATTTAATTTTTAAAAAACTGGCAAACTACCTTCCAAGGGTTATTTTGCATTTTCACCAGCAATGTGTTAGAATTTCTCTTGCTCCATATCCTCCTCAGCATTTGGATTTGCCAATGTTCCAGATTTTGGCCATTATTATAGGCATGTAGTGGTATTTTTTTGTTTTAATTCTATTTCCCTGATGATAGATGATGTGGAGCATCTTTTAATATGTTTATTTGTTACCCATTTTGAGTTAATTTTTGTGAAGGGTGTAAGGTCCATATTAAATTTATCATTTTGCATAAGAATGTCCATTTGTTTCAGCAATATTAGTTGAAGATAATATTTTTGCTCCATTATATTGCCTGTGCTCCTCTGTCAAAGACCAGTTGACTATATTTATGTGTGATCTGTTTTCTGTTTCACTGTTCTATTTGTTTATTCTTTTTCCAATTCCACATTTCCTTGATTACTGCAGCATAAATGTTGAAATTGAGTAGCATCAATCCTCAACTTTATTCTTCAATATTGTGTTAGCTATTCTGTATCTTTCACCATTCCATATAGACCTTAGAATAGTTTGTCAATATACATAAAATAACTTGCTGGAGTTTGACAGGGATTGCACTGAATCTATAAATCAAATTGGGAAGAGATGACATCTTGACAATATTGAATCTGCCTATCCATGAGCATGGAATATCTCTCCATTTATTTAGTTCTTTGATTTCATTCATCAAAGTTTTGTAATCTTCTTCATATATATATATCTTATACATACTTAGTTAGATTTATACCTAAGTATTTCAGTTTTGGAGGTGCTATAGTATGTGATGTTATATTTTTAATTTCAGTTTCTACTTGTTTACTGTTAATATATTGGAAAACAATTAACCTTTGTATATTAATCTTTTATCCTGCAACCTTGCTTTTATCACTTATTAGTTCTAGTTTTTTTGTTGAGTCTTTCAGATTTTCTATATAAACAATTATATCATCTGTGAACAAAGAGAGTTTTATATTCTCCTCCCCATTCTGTATGCATTTAATTCCTTCTTTTACCTTATTGAATCAGTGAGAAATTCCAGTACAATGTTGAAAAGGAGTGGTGAGAGGGGATATCCTTGTCTTGTACCTGATCTTAGTGGAAATGCTCTTAGTTTCTCACCATTAAGTATGATGTCAACTGTAAGTTTTTTTGTAGTCTTTATGAATTTGTAAAGTTCCCCAATATTCTTAGTTTATTGACAGTTTTTATCATGAAAGCGTGCTGGATTCTGTCAAATGCTTTTCTTCATCTATTGATATGATAATGTACTTTTTTTCTTTTTTTAACTTGTTGATATAATGGATTAAATTAATTATTTTAAAAATGTTAACCAGGTTTGTATTTTTAGGATAAATTGTACTTGGTTGTGATGTATGAAAATGTGTATTCTGTTTCTGTTGCATGAAGTAGTTTAGAAGTCAGTTATATTCAGTTGACAGATGGTTTTGACGTCAATAATATTGCAATACCTTTATATGATAATTGGCAACTCTACTAATTATGATGAGCATTTTTTAAAATGTTTTATTTATTTTTGAGAGAGAGACAGAGTGAGGGTAGGGGAGGGGCAGAGAGAGAGAGGGAGACACAGAATCTGAAGCAGGCTCCAGCCTCTGAGCTGTCAGCACAGAGCCAGATGTGAGGCTCGAACTCATGAATAGCAAGATTATGACCTGAGCCAAAGTCTGACACTTAACCAACTGAGCCACCCAGGTACCCCTGATGAGCATTTTATGATCTATATAACTGTGAAATCACTATTTTATACACTTGAAATTAATATAATATTGTATGTCAACTATATTCCAATAAAAATAGGTGAAGGGGATTAGGAGGTACAAATATGCAGTCAAAAAAATAAATGAGTCACAGGGATGAAAAGTACAGCATAAAGAATATAGTCAATAATATTGTAATAACTTTGTGTGATGACAGATGGTAACTACACTTATTGTGGTGAGCACCGTGTAATGTATAGACTTGTCCAGTCACTATGTTGTGCACCTGAAACTAATATAAACATTGTATGTCAACTATACTTCAATATAAAGTAAATATAATAAATATAATTTTTTTAAAAAATAAATGTAAAATAATTATAGAAAAAGAATAAGAAAAATAAAAGGTTTTTTTGCCTTTACTTATTCCTTCTTCATTGGTCTTCCTGTCTTTATGTAGATCTTGGTTTCTGACCTATATTTTCCTTTTCATCTTTAAAAACTTCTTTTTAACATTTCTTGCAAAGCAGATTTGCTGGCAGAAAATTCCCTTAATTTTTCTTTGTCTGGAAAAAAATATTTATTTTTCCTTCATTTTTGAAGTATAATTTTTCAGGGTATAGAATTCTAGGTTACTGTTTTATTCCCTCAACACTTTAAATATTTCACTTCACTCTGTTCTTGCTTGCATAGTTACTGAGAACTCTGATATAATTCTTACCTTAGTTCCTCTACAGGTAAGGTATTTTCCCGCATGGCTTCTTTTAGGAATTTTTTCATTTTGATTTTTATTTTCTGTAATTTGAAGATGATATGTCTTAGTTATTTTGGCATTTATCCTGGTTGGCGTTCTCTGAGATTCCTGAATTTTCAATTTGATGTCTGAAATTAATTTGTGGAAATTATCAGTTATATTGTATCAAATATTTCTTCTGTTTCTTTTCTCTTCCTGGTATTACTATTATATGTATATACCTTTTTGTTGTTGGCTCACTCTTTTTGGATATTTTGTTCTGTTTCTTCAGTGTCTGTTATCTTTGCCTTTCATTTTCTGAGGATTCTATTCCTATATCCTTTAGCTCAGATATTCTTCCCTCAGCCATGTTCCACCTATCAATAAGCCCATCAAAACCATTTTTCATTTCTCTTACAGTGTTTTTGACCTTTAGCTTTCTTTTTTATTATTTCTTACTATTTCCATATGTCTGCTTACATTTGCTATCTATTCTTGAATGCAATCTTCTTTATCCATTAAAGCCTCAGCATATTAATCCTAATTGTTTTCATCTTGCAGTCTGATAATTCCTGTATGTTTGGTTCTGACACTTGTTCCATCTCTTCAAATTGTATTTTTTGCTTTTTGGTATGCCTTATAATTTTTTTTCTTGATAGCTGAACATGATGTAGTGATAAAAAGGAACTGCTATAAAGAGGCCTTTAATAACGTGGTTATGTGTTACCAGGAGAAGGGAAGTTTTCTATGATTATGTCCCAGTATTTTAGTAAGCCTCTTACTCTGCCTCTGGACTGTAAACTTTGTGTTTCTTATGTGTTTTTCCCCCACTCCTCTCTCCTCTGAGGTGAAGCAAGATGGCTAAAGTCATCATGGCTAGAAAGGTCTTTCCCCTTTCTAGCTCAGTTAGGCACTGATAATACCTCAGCAGGTTAAGCTGTAGTAAACTAGTTTCCCTGAACATGGTCTTGTTAAGAAGAACAGAGTGCTCTTGGGACACCTGGGTGGCTCAGTAGGTTAAACGTCACACTTCAGCTCGGGTCATGATCTCACAGTTCATGAGATTGAGCCCCATGTTGGGCTCTGTGCTGATAACTCAGAGACTGGAGCCTGCTTTGGATTCTGTGTCTCCCTCTCTCTCTGCCCCTTCCTCTGCTCATACTCTGTCTCTCTCACTCTCTCAAAATTAAATAAATGTTGAAAAAAAATTTTAAAAAGAAGAAGAAGAACAGAGTGGTCTAATATATTTCAGAATGATTCCTTTCCTCTCTCCATGCCCATAGTCTGAGTGGATTTATCTGATATTTGTGGGAATCTCACAGAGCTCTGGAGGTGTATCTCACAATATTCTGGGGGCCTCCTATGACTTGGTACCCCTGGATTTTTTTTTACTGTTAGAATTGTCCACACTGGGCCTCCAGTAATTTGTTAATTGCAGTTCATGTTTTCCTACCACAGTGCTGGTTTCCTCAGTGGTTTCTGCTCCTGAGTCTCTGCTGCAGTAAGCTATGACTCCCTGTGTTTGCTTGTGTTTCCAATCTTGGGAGCAGCAGTTTGCCCTGTATCCTCCCATCTCTAATGGATTCAAAAGTGTTTGCTTTTTCAGTCTGTTCAGTTTTTGGCTTGGTGTTAGAACTGGGTGACAACTTCCAAACTGTTTACTGTTTACGTGGGGAACTAGGGACTGGAATTCCATTCATGTAATTTTGTTTCTTCATTTGCTTGGTGTGTGTGTGTGTGTATGTGTATATATATATATATACATATTTCATTTACTTCTGTTTATAATATTATATATCACATATGTGTGTATGTATGTATTTATTTATTTCAAATAACATTTGGAGTCCTCAGTTGTTTTCTCTTTTCAGAAGGGTTCTGTATTCTCTCCACTTGAGCAATTAGAGAGACTGGCAGTCCAAGATCACTTCATTCCAATTTCCAAAACTGAGTCACTTTGAAGTATACTTCACTTTCTGCAAATGCTTATATATATCGTGTTTAGCCTTACTCTTACTGCTGGTGTCCCAGTTTCATGCATCTTTCAAAAATTTCTACTCAGCTTCTCAGTCTTTCAATTATTCATTCTAGATTTGGCAATTAACTACCTCTTTGGTAAGAAGGGCTTCAAATGCTAGCTCTCTTCCTTCATTCCTTTCTCTTCAGATATTAGTTTGATATTTTCTAAGTGATTTGTTAGCTTTCTGATATTAAATATTTAAGATTATTTTTAACAGGTTTTATCCAGACAGTGTAGATGTCCTCAGCAGGAAGGTTTATTCAATAACCTAGTTCAGAATATTGCCCCTCATCACTGGATCTTATTCATTTTTATACACTGGTAGTAAACCATAGCCAGCAGAAAAGAGGTGCTCAATAAATATTTTTTTCTGAATAATTACAAATAGCATTAGTATTTAGCACATTTATTGTGGACAATTATTTCTTTCAGAGAAATGGAAGCAAACTTGTAAGTTTTTTCATGTTTCAATATGACTACCTTTTTGTGTTTTTATTAATATGTTAATGCTGTTTTAAGTTTTCTTTGAGATAAACATGTAAGACAAAATATTAGTCTTAGCTTCCAGTTGTGCCATGTCCCTGCCCCTGTTCAGTTTTAGCTGCACAAAATCTGTCGAGAACATGCTCAACTTTATCTACTATAAGTCTAACAAAACCTCTACCTAGGAGCGTAATAGGATTTCTTTCTACTGGTAAATAATTCTACTGGGAATAAAAATAATTCATTGCTCTATGCCGAATGTATATTATGGGGCTTTAATTGGCCAGGAAGCACCAGATTTCATCCTCCTGACTTCATCCCTTCAATGTATACAGAGGGCCTATCTCAATGCCTCTATACAATGCATGGTCAGTTGGGTAGTATGTATTCTCTTATTATGTCATTTATCTTCCCAATTCAGACTACTTTCTTCTAACTTCCCCTAACAAGAACTGGTGATGTGTGTCATATGGACCCAGAGGTGGTTTGTGAAGTCTTCTCCTAAAAGAGTTTCTTCTTTTCTGGTCCTTTTGAATGGCTCACTTGATTGTGGCTTCTTCCTTGGCAAGAGATCCCTACATATCATCTCTGAGATTTGATTGTTCTCAGAGATATCCTATCACTTTATGCATTCATTCGGCCATTCATTCAATGGATATATAGTTTTTTAATGTTTATTTTTATTTTTGAGAGAGAGACAGAGTGTGAGCAGGGGAGGGGCAGAGAGAGGGAGACACAGAATCCAAAGCGAGCTCCAGGCTCTGAGCTGTCCACACAGAGCCCGATGCAGGGCTCCAACTCACAAACCACAAGATCATGACCTGAGATCAAAGTCGAATGCTGAACTGACTAAGCCACCCAGGTGCCCCAATGGATGTCTATTGAGTATAACCTATTTGCTAGGCACTAGGAATATAGAGATGAAAAAATAAAAGCAGACATTTTGCTCGGGTAGTGGGAAATGAAATGTAACAGTGAGAGCTTCTATTGAACTCTATGAACTCTACATATGAATATGTGTAAAATAAGCCAGCACATTGATGCTATCCCCCTCCCTTTTAAACAGTATGGATTCAATATATTAAACAGGACCAGTATTTATTTGTTAAGCAACAGCCACTATTTCTTTCATAAATAAAACAAAAATTCTAACAACTCAAATCCCCACATCAGCTCAGTTCATTATTCCTTTAAATCATAATGCTTGAGGGACACTCACTAAGCATCTGTCACATGTTCCTTTGAGTATGACTTATACAGTTGTTTCAAAATTCATCCCATTTCCTAATGCCTAATTAAAGCTCAGAAACTCTTCCAACTCCTTTTTTTTTTTTTTTTTGACAAAATTCTTGTAGGTAGACTCAAAATCTGTATCTCTGGCATCTTTGTAGTTCACTGCATGTGCTATACCCAATGCTCAACCATTAAGACTCCGGTCTCTTATGCATTCCATATATAACACAGCAGTCCATATACACTTGTGGGTGCTTACAGGATGTCTCATAATTGACTTACCTTTTCATATTAGCTACTTTCATCAAAAGTTTTTCTCATATTCAAAGTTGCCATAATAAGAAGGGAGTTCTTGATTCCATGATATATGGTTTATCTATAAAATCTCTGGATACTATCACTAAACTTGATTGATTGATTGCTTGCCAGTTTTAGCCCTTTAACTCTCCTCTGTCCTTATGTACAGGAGAGTGTCATTATTCCTAACAGGTCACAGAAAACCTGGTCTGCCATCCTTTTTGCTTCATTGGGAGGAAATTCTCAAGGCTTATACGTGAATGCTGGAGACTAATAGGAACATTGGGACCACTAAATGAACTCAAAGAAACTATTACCTGAATATATATGAAAAAGTATTTCAAAAACATGTCTAGGAATGTTAGAGCTCTATCTACTTACTAAATTGGTGTTATAGAACAATGGCAATCATACCTATTTTATTTCAGTCTTATTATATGTCAGATACTGTGCTAAGTGTTTTTACAAGATTCCTATTATGTAATCCTTACCAAAATCTTATCAAGCAGGTGCTATTACAGATGAATAAACTGGAAACTCAATTTTACAAATGCTAAGGAACTTGCAGAAAGTCATGTTGTTACTGAAAGAACATGTAAATCCTTAATACACATGTGAGAACCCCCTGCTGTAAACCAGGGGTCTGTGGAACTTTTTCTGTAAAAGACCAGATAGGAACTATTTTAGGTTTTGTAGGCCACATTGTCTCTGCAACAACTAACCAACCGTTCACAATATACTGTAAAAGCAGCCAAAGATAATACGTAAAAAGATAGGTATGCCTATGTTTCAATAAAACTTTATTTACAAAAACAAGTGACTGACCAAATTTTTCAGGACTGGTCAGACTTGGACCATAGGCTGCAGTGTGTAAATCTCTAACACATGATACTGTATAGCTTGATTTAAAATTATTTCCATGTATGACTAAATTTTATTTCAGAATATAGGGAAATTAAATGGAAGATTTTTTGAGGTATTCACCCCAATATATAACTTCACCAAAAAGAATCAATTTCCACTGGATCATTTTTCTTCAAAATGGGTTAAATTGCAAAACCTTTTCATGATCAATCTTACATAGTTTATCATAACAAAACACTCTTCTATATTTAGCCTCTTTTCTGCCAAGGAGTTCAATCTCTGTTAAAACATCATCTCATTAATCCTGCCTACGATCCTGTGAGGGAGGGAGATGACAAGTATTAAGAAATGTTCAGAGTCTTTTAGATTCAATTCAAATCTTGAAAGAAGCTGAGTGACAAGTGCTTGCTGCCCTCACAGTTACCCAGTATCCTTAAAATATGAACTTTGACTCTTTCAAAGGCATGCCAGGTACTTCTGGGAAAAGGATCCAGCATTAGGAAATCCATTTACCTATACTGTCCTTATTTGGGGCTATATCTCCCACAAGGATTTGGTTTCCATAGAATTTTCGTCACTTCTTGTGTTATCAAGATGCTCTGTCCTACAAACCAGCTGTTCTCATTCTTCTGGCTAGTGATTGTATTTCAGTAGTGGAAAAAGTAACCACAAAAGTAAAATATTTGGGGTATTTATTTCATAACTATCTATCATTCATCTACATTCATTATATATATTTGTTGTATATATTTACCACTGCATAGTAGTAATGTAGTATCTGGTAGTAATTTATGTATAAAATAAGGCAAGAAGTTTTATCCTTTAGGTCATAAATGCTAATCATCATAATATAAGATTAAAAGATGTTCAAATTAAAACATAATCTTCCTCAATTCCTATTTCATCAGGCCATGCCCCTGTGCCACCATCTATAAGGGATTCATACTATCCTTATCAAATCCAGCTATGTTGACCTATCCTTTGAACCTTGAAGCAACTCAGACCTGTACCACTAACTCCATTTCTCAGACTCCCTGGTTTATGTCTCTATACAGTTTAAGCAAACTGTCTAATACCTCTACCGATTATTCTTGTGTTCATGGAAATACATGTCTGATCATGTAACTCTTTCTATCAAGAATTCGTCTCATTTTTTCCCACTATTTTATGTTCCTCCATTTAGTAAGAATACTGCTTCAAGCTCCTTTTCTTTAGGAAGTCGTTCATGATCAAAGCAACTCATGGGAGGGATCCATTTATTTTAAAAACAGTTGTGGATGGGGCACCTGGGTGGCTCAGTCAGTTAAGTGTCCGACTCTTGATTTCGGCTCAGGTCATGGTCTTGGGGTAGTGAGATCAAGCCCTGCATCAGGCTCTGTGTTGAGCATGGAGCCTTCTTGGGATTCTCTCTCTTGCTTGCTTGCTCTTGCTGTCTCTCTCTCTGTCTTTGCTTCTCTCTCTCTCTCTCTCTCTCTCAAATAAATAAATAAATAAACATTTTAAAAATAAATAAATAAAATAGTTATGGAATGCCCGTTATATACAGCGCAATGCCAGAGACTGAGGCTTATTTTGACAAATTATTACCTCCCTAAAGGAGTATAAAGTATAAATATCACTATGTTGTGTGCTCAAAACTAACATTATGTGTCACTATGCTTTATTAAATCATAAATAAATAGATATTTTTAAAAACCCATAACTTCAAAAAAAAGTAGAAATAGATAAAGGAGTATACTATATGTCTTAGGGTAGATATAACACAGGTGTGCAAACACATACATGCACACACAAGAGTAACACAAAGTAGAAAATTTATATTGTTAAAAACAATGTACTATGAAAAGATGTATGAAGGAGACATCATTAAAATCTAGATTTTGATAACATTTCCAAAGATACATAGAAAGTATGTCAAATAAACCTAAAAGAATAAGGAAGATTAGCTACAAAGAAGAAGACAGTGTAATTAGAAAGTTGGAAGAACCAGATAGGTATGTTTCCTAGAAGCAAGAAGAATGGTTTACTCAACATTTTTATATGTTGCATATCAATCGTTTTGAGAACTACGAGATTATTATGACTCTTAGAAAAGGAATTTTTTGTAATAGGATGTGAAGAGAACCAAGGTCCAGGGTTCCTAATGAGTATATAGCAAAGAGTAGAAGCACCCGATACAAATTACAACATTATTTTTTCCATTCTTTCAACAAATGTTATGAATGTATATGAAGTACATAGCATAATATTAGGGATGATAGGATGGTGTATAAAATGAATCATAGATGAACCCTGACTTTGAGTAACTTAATAAAAAAACATGAATGCCCAACAGTGCATCAGGGACTGAGCTAGGCATTGGGGATTCAGTGGAGAACATGGCTTTTTCTTCAATCATATATTCATTCATTCAAAAACATTACTAAGTGCTAGAAATGGAAGATACAAGATACAAAACCTGATCCTTATTTCAGTGAAGTTTACATTCTCATAACATAGCAGGCAAGATTCAACGCAACTACTGGAATTATAATACCGTGTAGAAAGTGTGATGGGGCATAATAGAAAAAACAATTTAATTTTGAAAAGAATGGTAAGTTTTAAAAATTACCTTTGGAGTTTAAAAATCATGAAAAAGAGCATCTGTATAATTATGGAAATATGGGAGAATTATTGAAGGACTTAGTTTTATTTATTTATTTTTAAGATTAAATGACCTAAGCACATTTGTAAACTCTGAGAATGGATCCAGAGGACAGACCACAGATGAAAAGAATGAAAATATAAGTGAAGCAATGAATTCCTTAATCTACATTATCTAACACTGATATGATCAGCTTTGAATGTATATGTTTATAGTTAAAGTAATTAATAAAATATGGTTCTATTGGAATAGTAGTGAAAAGATACATTTTAGACTTACTTATTATGCTTTCATAGCTTTCAACCACATTTTATATACCAAATTTGGATGTTTAATATTTTTAATGAGTGGGAATTTTGAGCCATCACATGGGGGCACTGTCTCCCAGACAACAGTCTAGTGTCAATAGTGTCACCATTTTCATCTTTACAACAGTGCTTATGTAATTATTTGAAAAATTTATACAGTTTATCTTTATTCTTTTATAAATATGAATTTATAAGGGATAACTGAAAGTAATGATGTAAGTATAAAGAGTAATTCTTACAAATTTAATAAAATTGATTTACACAGATAGAAATCAGACAGAACAATTAGCTTCAATTAGAAACTCTCCAAAATTAGGTTCATTAATTGAATATTAAATTATAAGGAATAAGGACATTTTAAAACATCTACAAAATATTTGAAGTAGATGATTGGTTTATATTTAAAAGGCAGGTGCTTGGGGAACTTTCTAACAACTTTTTATCTTTTAGGGTAGAGTCTTACCTCTACATGTAAATTTTCTCCTTTATATATTGAATATTCGTAAATGTGTTCAAAATGTATTTTGTGTCAACTGAAAGGATTGCTCTTATTGTATATTAATTGCTGTTTCCAAAACTAATAGTCCAAGGAATGCTATTCCTTCAGGTTACAAATAAGTGTACCATAAAATTGTTCTATATTCAGTTAAGTTCAGAGACTGTGGGTTATTTTGAGTTAAAAGGGATTGTTAGTACAAGACTGCTCAGGACTTTTGCTATGCAAATGTTCATTTTTGTTCTCCAAGAAGAGGGTATGATAAACAATTTTCCTCAAATTAATTTGACCACAGAGTCATTTTTTTCACAAAGCACCTATTAACATCCACCAGACCTAATGTTCTGCAAAACGTGGCTGGGAAAGTGCTCTGTAGTCAACAGAAAACAAACTCTTAAGATTTAGAGATGGAGGTGAACCTAGAGGCCATCCTTTATAACTTCCATGCAGAAAATTATTTCAATAGCATCTCTGACAAATGGTCTTCCAGATTTGGTGTTAAGGCTCTATTTCATGGTACCACATTCTATGTCAATCCTATCTATTCTTAATAAGTTCTTCCATTTATTAAACCCACATATGACTCATTGGTCCTCACTCTGTTTGCTCTTTCTTCTACATGACAATTCTTCAAATATTTGAAGACAGTTTACATGTCCCCTACTAGATCTTTTCTTCTAGGTAAGAAAACCTCGTTCTTACAAATTTACAACATATAAAGGAGTTATTAGATTCCCTCATTATATCAACTGTCTTTTCGGGTGTGTACTACAGTTGGACAAGTAAACATGATTGTTCAACTTTTCCCACTTAAGTTTCGGCAGTAATTTTGTTAATTCTTATCTGATCCATGTTATTTTTTTAAAGAAGCATATTGTTGGCTGCTATCAAGTCGACTTATGGTTAAGGAAATTACAACTATAGCCAAACAAGATTTCTCTGTGTAAACTTACACAGTTAACTATTTAAGTAGTTAAGTTTTGTGAGTACTCCTTTCTCATTGTAATCAAGAGAATCCTATATTCTAGTTGCCTTAAGGTACAACTTTCTATCCCTTTGCCATGATCAAATTATTCATGAACTGCAAAAAGACAGGCATATATTTCTATATCTAAAACAGCTGATTCTTGGTGACAGATAGTTGTTCACCAACTTTATACTTGTAAAACAAAACAAAATACATATATGCATAGATATATGTATTTTTGTGTATATATGTATACATATGTATATTTTGTACTTTAAAAAAGAAGTGAAGAAATAAATAAGCAAGGAGATTCCTATAGTGAAAACTTAACTTCTAAAATTTAATTTGGTTTTCTCTTTCCCTCTTGCCCCCACCTAAAAATAAGAAGTCTGATTTTTAATTCAGTATAGGAGAACAATAGTCAGAGTTACTGATGGAAGCACTAGAGTGTTATCTTATTTCTAAGACTGAAGGGGAAACAAAACAAAACAAAACAAAACAAAAACAACATTTACTTTGGATAAGGGCCAACATATTTGCAAAAGCTACAAAGTTTTGCTCAGCAATGAATGAATCACTGAATAATTATTTCTTGTATGTCCTTATAAATCCTCCTTTTGGGAAAAAAAAAAGAGAGAGAGAGAAAAGAGTTAATGAGATTGTGGTGTTTCAGGAGTAGTGCAAAAACAATGTAGGTAAACGCGTGGAGAAATTAGTTCTGAAGTGTAGGATAATTGTAGAGGGCCCTGGGCAAAAAACAAAACATAGATGTGCAGGAGTCATAGCACATCTTGTCTTCACTTGTCTTTGTTAGTGCAAGTGAAAAGGTTAATGCCGTTCAGTTCCATCAACACAGAGTGAGGAACTGTGGCACCTTTGAATTCTAAAGTTACCCACAGTGCAACTGATTTAATTCCTGTGAGAATGGTACTATTTACAAGTTTGCTCAGGAATATGAATGCCAATTAACCATGTGCTCCTGTTCCTGTACAATCTCTCTCTCCCTCTCTCTCTCTCAAAAAAAAATTTTTGTTACAGAGAAATTGTTTTGAAAATCATTATTACATGGGAAGATTCAGTTATTTGAAGTTAACCCTTGATTGAAAGAAAAATTCTCAAATGCATGCTGGCCCAAAGCATTAAATCTTCTCTAGGCTCAAGATCATCAAATATTACATTATCACCCATCTTTAAAATCTAAAATTTCGGATAATCTGACATTTTTGGGTTTCTGCCCCAATATATTGTGGCTAATGATTGCATTTCTAGCTTTCAATATTCAGATACAACTTGCCACTTTTAAATATCAAAATACCAATATGTTTATGCATGTGCAATGCTACTCTAGACATTCAGCCACCAGGCAACAGCTTTATTCATCCTTCTTGTTTCAGCTTCATCTCCCTACGCCCTTCCCCTTTGTTGAACATCAGCCACTCCATTTTCAAAACACCTCCCCACATACACTCCCAGTCCATTGTTACTCTTTAGTTCCTCCGACTACCATCCTCCTCATCCTCATTTTGCTTCTCTTCTCACATTCAATTAAAGCCTGAGTGCTGATTTGGGGAGAAAATTCCCTGACGCACAGAGGGATGAAGGGAGGAACCACACCAGGAATTAGATGGAGAACAGAGTCATCCTCTACCTAGATTGATAGTTGTGAAATATAAACTACCACAGATCAAAGCCAGAGACAATGGACCTGAACGCTCCACTAATGATGTTCAACAAGGTTTGGACATGGCTAAAGCTGGACCTAACCAACATCAGCATGATCACTCTGAAGGCATCACTCAGTGGAAGGGACTGATGCAAAGGGAGCAGCATGTTCAGTATTTGCTAAAACTTTCCAGTGCAGTGATAGTATATCTTTACCACATATTCTCATAGCTTTGTATTGTTCCTTGAGGCTTTGTAATATATCACACATTTTAAGTTAGAACTTATATAAGCATTTAGTTTCATTGGTGTTTTAAATTTTATACACTTATAAAATTCAAGTATTCACTCTGGCATTTCAGTTTTAACATCAGTACAAAGAAGAAATACCTCAGTGTTCTCATTTGCTTTGGTTTTGCACCCATTAATACTGAGAATGTGATTTGGTCTCTTTATTCACAATAAATTGATTTCCATTATTCTCATTATAACAGCCATCTGACTGACCAAACAATGTTTTGATTCTTCTTTCCCACCTCTTTAAACAGGTCATTCTGTTTTTGTCCACTGGTTTCCTGCAATCGTCAGCCAGAATTCAAGCTTATATTGGAATATAAAGTCTACACACCCGTATTACTCTGTTTGAAGTAATGTATAACAAATGCAGCATGATTTATTAGGTCTCTTTGCGGGGAAGGGCTGTGATGCCCAGAATATAGTTTTTTTTCTGTAGTATATGAAGACTCTTACAAAAGTAAAGTATTTACATACTAATGAAGAAAAAATAGAGACAACATCACTGGGATCTATGAGCAAGTTTTCCCTACTTTCTTCATATTAAACGTGTGCTTCATGTTTAATATGTAGGCAGAGGCCATAGAGGTGACTGGACACATATAGCAGATCGCACACCCAATTGGGCAATTCACCTACATACCTCACACCTCACCTTAGACCCACATTAGTGTCATTTATTCAGTGGAGTAACAAAGTCGGGTGATGCATGTCTAAACTAGGAAATAACAAACATGGCTAAGATCATTGTTAAGGTAATGGGGATTATCTTTCCTATTAGCAATGGCATAAATGAAGTGAATGGACATTTAAAGACTGATATCACCCCAAGAATTCTCAGTATCACTGACTACCTACTTGCTTAATGCTAATTATATGTCATTTTGATTTTTCTGTTAATTGAATTTCTTTCTAAAATAAAAAAAAATATATAGGGGTTAGTTTAATGTAACAGATATTTTCTTGAATGACAAGGGAGAAAACATGACCTAGAAAGGCAGCATTCCAAATGACTTAGGGTATTTACACAAGAATGCCATTATATAACTTAGCTTAGATGTACTCTTCAACAAAGGTCTTATAATTTTTTTTTTCTGAGTGAATTAATCAACTGTAGCACTAAGATTGCAACCTGGAGGAAATCTCAACAGAACATTTTATAGTAGACATATGTATGTGTACTTGTGGATGAGAAAGAGAAAAGGCTTGAGAGAGATATTAAGTGTCATTAGTGTGTTATTTGCTTTTGGAAACAAGGCAGAAAGATGAAGACTAGCGGATGCACTTTTCAGGCCCTGGGGTAACAGCCTCTACCTCTTGTCCACCTTCAATGGTGATCTCACCAGAATCATCTTGATACTCGATCCCTTTTTCTTGAGCCCTGCTGGTTCATGGTGCCTTTAAACTTCCTCCCAGCTCTCTGGACTATAGATGATGCAATTAAAAACAACAACAAAATTTATGTGAAAGGGAGGATTGAAGTAGGATGGGGAAAACACTAGAGGAGCAGGGACTGTGGGGAGGTCACTTTGTCACACTTTCTCTATAATTTTCAAATGTAATCTGTTTGCCCTATAATTTGAGAAGGCGGAAAATCCCCACTAGGGTTACAATGTGTACTTTCTAACAAGAACTCCGATTCAAGTGTTATTGAGAAATTTTGAAAGCCTCTTGCTACTTTAACAACATAGGAAGAGATACTGACTAGGCTTTTAGGGATAGTGTCTTAGAGACTCAGGGGGGAAATCGAAGAGAAAAAATAAAATAAAATAAAGCTTGGACCTTTATTCCGATAGGGAACATTATATCATTATAAAAAGAATTTAAAAGTCACTTTGGATTCTTTCTTTCAATTGAATTATTACTATTCCAGTGAATATTGATCCCCATTATTCACGTGTTAACACTCATTATTGTAGTAATTATTACCAGCAGTAAGGTTCTAGAGCCATCTTTTTGGATTGAAGTACTCGCAACACTGCCCTCTAGCCATGTAGCCTGGGACCACTTACATACCTCTCTGGATCTCAGTGTTCTCATCTGTATAATGGAGATAATAATAGCTCTTACCTCTTAGGTCTATTATGAGGATTATATAAGTTAACACCTATTAAGAGCTTAGAATAGGGCCTGTCATAAAGTACTCAATAAATGTTCATTACATTTCTTCCATTCATAGATAATTAATAATTCAAAGATAATAAATATATTATCTTTCCATGAGATGGGCACAGAATACATGTTGGTACCATACTGCTATCTTCAACATATTAAGAGCTTAGAATAGGGCCTGTCATAAAGTACTCAATAAATGTTCATTACATTTCTTCCATTCATAGATAATGAATAATTCAAAGATAATAAATATATTATCTTTCCATGAGATGGGCACAGAATACATGTTGGTACCATACTGCTATCTTCAACATACAACTCTGAGCTTCACTTAATATTTGGACAGAGAAGAATGATAGGACAGTAGGAATACTTATTTTGTAAGTATATTTTGACTGTTAAATATATAATCCTTTTCTTCTAGATTATTTCAACATTTTGAACCTTTCTTTGCAAGGTTCTAGTACATTGTTGAGGATATTGTTCCATAGAAAGTCACATTTGTATTGATTCTGAGCATATGGCCTAACTCTCATAGATAAGTGTAGTCCTTTTATCAAGTACCAAAGTTTAAGAGACTGGCATCTCAGACTTAACACCTATATGAATCCTCATTAACATAACTCAAGAAAATACAGGGAGAACAGAAGCAGATCATGCAGAGGATGTCATGGAAGGACGGAGTCACATCAATTCTGGAAGAATACAAAGGATAAGAGTTTTTTTAAAGCTATCAGGTGTGCTTGAAGAAAGGCTGACAGACTCAGGGCAACCAGGAAGGAGAAGTAAAGATGAGCAGTGAACAAGCTTCAATAAAGAATTCTTAATCTAGGCCCTTACAATTCTAAAACATTCAATTTGCTAGCATGTGAAGTAACACAGATGTTAATTATAGATTTTAAAGACTTTGCCAGCAGCAACAATGTATAATTATTAATAGATACCTCATCCCCTGCCAAAATCTATACAGGTGGTCAAAGGACAATGTAAAAGTAGGACAAACAAAAATACCATACTCTGAACCAGTCTTTTACTTAAACCAAGCTTCTTGGGGCACCCGGGTGGCTCAGTTGGTTAAGCGTCTGACTTTAGCTCAGGTCATGATCTCACGGCTTATGGGTTCGAGCCCTGTGTCGGGCTCTGTGCTGACAGCTCAGAACCTGGAGCCTGCTTCAGATTCTGTGTCTCCCTGTCTGACCCTCCCCTGCTCGTGCTCTGTCTCTCTCTCAAAAATGACTAAACATTTAACAAAAAAAACCCAGCTTCTTGAAAGAGTAATGAATAGTCGTTGGATTTCCTTTTATATTTTCATTTACACCTCCTACTGCACTGCGACATCTGCCCCCCCCCCCCCCCATTGAAACTTCTTATTCTGAGATCACATGATTGCTTCATTGCAAAATGAAGTCAATGATCTGTTTTTCTTTTTGGTCATATTTATTAAAGTTTTCTACCACATTCAACACAGTTAATCTTGAAAACTCCATTACCTTATTTCCTTAACAGTTCTTTTTCTTGTTTTCCAACATTTCTGGCATCTTCTGACCATTTACTTTCTGGTTTCTCCATGGATTCTATGCTTCCTGATACAGAGACACACTGGTCTTCTCCCTCTACAGCCTTTCCTTGAGTAATCTCATCCACTTGGATGGCACTTCCCTTACACACTGAGGACCTCAGTTATAAACTAGGGGTCAGCAAACTATATCCTGTAGGCTACATTTGGCTTGCCACTGTTTTTGTAAGTATTTTACGTAAGCCATTTCCTATAGCTGCTGTCCTGCCACAAAGGCAGATTTGAACAGTTGCAATCAAGAACATATGGCCCTCAAAACTGAAAATACTGTTTGTCCCTTTACAAACTTAAACAAACAAGCAAACAGCCAGTATGTGATCTAGTCCTTAATGAAATTTTTAGTCTATCTAATTATGTGAAGGAAATATACACTTTGATGTACTGAAATTACCTAATCCAGATGTTTATATCTCTTCCTCTTTACTTTTTCTCTTATTGAGAAATCTAGAAGACATTCTAGACTGCACTTTCTTTCACCTCACATTACACTGATCACTGAGCTCTGATTAATACTTACCTTATTATTAATACATACTTATCTTCTATTTGTGGGAAAGCCCAGTGTCTGTACTGGGGAATGGAACTTTGCTGTGGTGGGACAAAATCCCATAGCAAATACAATAAGATTAATGCCTAAATTAGGATATCAACTGCCTTGGAGAGTAAAGAAAACCTTTGCAGAAGAAGTGACATCTGAAATAAATTTTAAAAGATGAGAAAGCATTTGTCAGTGAGTGTGATACATTTTAGGCAAGAAAGTAGCCTAAGAAGCCTAAAATTAAAGGAAGAGCAACATATTTTCGGGAAATGGCAAGCATTCTGTAAGGTTGGAACAAGGGTTAAATGGGATATGTGTAAAAAATGTAGACTGAAAAGGACATAAGCCCAGATATCAAAGTTGTTGTTGTTTTTTTTAATTCCCTGTGTAGGTAATTAAACTTCAATATAAAAATAATAAAAAGTCTAATTTTCAAACAAAAGAGAAACATGATTGGCATTTATAAAAAAAAATTTGTAATGACAGATTAGATGGTAAGCATGTAACCCAGCAAGGAAAAATCCTTGTTACTGACAAAATTTAGGAGTCCATTGCAGTAATCTATTAAGAGGGATTACTTGTTTAAATTAAGTCAGTGTCAGTAGGAGCAGATAGAAGGAGTCAGATTCAAGAAATAATTCTGAGATGAGTCTATAAAACTTGTGGTCAACTAAGCTGAAAATGGGTAGGAGCTGAAGAAGAGTTAGATGGGTAGAGGGCAAATCAGTCAGGTCTAGCAAAGCTGACAGAGCAGGGAATGGTGCTATTAACCTGTCATCCAAGAAATTCACCTTCCACAAAAGGAAGAAAAGATTTCAGTGGGCAAGAGAATGAGCTTGTTTTGTTCTATGTTAAACCTGAAATGCCTACAAGACAATCAAGATGACCTATAAAAATGTCCAGGAAACAATTAAAAATACTAGAGTGAAGAATAGGGAAACACACCTACAGCCTGAGAAACATTTTTTAATAGTTTAATATTTTATTAAGTTTTTTATTTTTATTAAAAAAATTGTTAAAATATAATTTATTGTCAAGTTGGCTAACAGAGAGTATACGGTGTGCTCTTGGTTTTGGAGGTAGATGATTCCTGTGGTTCTTTGCTTACATGCAACACCCGTGCTCATCCCAACCAGTGCCCTCCTCAATGTCCATCACCCATTTTTCCCTCTCCCCTTCCCCATCAACCCTCAGTTTGTTCTCTGTATTGGTCTCAGTTTGTCTCTTATGGTTTGCCTCCCTCTCTGTATGAAATTATTTTTTTCCCCTTCCCTTCCCCCATGGTCGTCTGTCAACCTGAGAAATATTAGACAACAAATTTGAAGACAAACTTATACAACCACTAGATTGTCCCTGTTTCTGAAAAGATAACTTAAGTATTTATTTTTTGAGATAAAGCATATACTCCTAACAGATCCGTGTCAAAATGCTAAGCTGTTGTAAGTATAAATATCAAATGTTGATTCACACCAATATGTTATCTTGAATTATTTTACTGATAGACTTTAGTTATTTAGAGAAAGCTTTAAAAACACAGGATCTAGGACACAGAGCATGACATATAAAGAAAGAAGTCAGAAACATGAGGCACTAGTAGACAATATGAATGAGTATGGAAGCACACCAGAGAGGCTAGGTGTGGTCAAGGGAAAGGGAAAAGGGGCAGAAAAATAGGAAGTCAGGGAAAAGTGAAAACAGAAAGCAAAGAAGGGAAACAACTACTTATTTCCCAGTTGGACTGGTTCTCTGAACATATCATGTGTTGTTGTGTTTTGTTTTTGTTTTAATTATTGCTCCCTTTAAAAAAGCCTTAGAATGATAGCTTATGATTGATACACTTGAGTTTCAATTACACATTCAAAAATTGAAAACTAACCAGTTCAGTGCTCTAGATCATTCTTTCAGTTTTATGACAAAAATTTTAAAAGATGGACTTTTACAAAGGAAATGTTCTTTGGTAGCTTTAAATAATACAGAAGGATCTCCAAATATTGCCTATAATACACAATTCATTGCATTTTAGCTTCTTACAAATGCTTTAAAATCCCATCTATCCTAGCTATTTTTTCTTAATAACTTTTTCTATATATGCATTTTCTTCAACCCTTAAAGATTAGGGAAAGGTTTATATAGTAACTATTTGATTGCATCAGCCTGTGTTTCCTGAAACCCCAACAGATATTTTAATGCTCAAATTGTAAGGCAACACTTTATGTGACTGCATTAAGAACAACAAACAACAGGGGCGCCTGGGTGGCACAGTCAGTTAAGCGTCCGACTTCAGCCAGGTCACGATCTCGGCTGATGGTTCAGAGCCTGGAGCCTGTTTCCGATTCTGTGTCTCCCTCTCTCTCTGCCCCTCCCCCGTTCATGCCCTGTCTCTCTCTGTCCCAGAAATAAATAAACGTTGAAAAAAAATTAACAACAACAACAACAACAACGTTTTTTAACTACCCTCCAGGCCTTAAAAGGCTTTCTTCCATTGGCATGACTAAAAATATAATATTGATAAAAATAAGCATACGTTTGACATTTATTTGAGGTTACTACATTGGGGGTGAAAGGAGGGAAATAGTAAAGAAAAGTAATCTTGTAAAGGAGATATCAGATGAGTATTACATATTACATTTGTTTTTCATTTTGCCTCCTCATTGCTTTGTATGCAAATTACTTTCTGTTCCTACTTCTAAAATTTATTTATCAGTAGAGATTTATTAAAATCTGACTCCTGATTTATTGCATTAATATTTATAAAAATATGTGACAAAGTGTATAGATTTGTGTATATACATATGTTTGACCTGTATATATGTATGTATGTAAGTATGTATATGTATGTATGTATGTATATATGTGTGTGTATGTGTTCAGTTGTCCAACAGCAATAAAAGAAAATCAGATTTGTAATTTAAGACTAGAAACATAACTTACACTAACATCCAGTTTTTTACTGGTAAAGTATTACTTATAAACAATATATAAAACATAGTGTATTTTTTACTCTATTTTCCAATAATATTTTTTGGTGATAATGGTGGTTTTACCACATTCTAAAGCACTGAAATTCCTTTCAAATTATTAACAGTATGTTATGATAATGCTTCCTTCTTTTAGAAAAGCTAAAATGTACACTTTTTTTCAGATTCTAAGATTTATATCAAGATGTGTGTTACAATTGGCATGATTAACAGCATTTTTTTCCTTAGTGACACATAAAATAATAGTGTATCTAACAATAATGCTGTCAAATTCAGTAGAATCCTGTATTAGTATATTTCAATTCTTTAAAAATAGAGAAAACAATGTGGTATAGCAACAGTTAACAGAGTATCCATCTTTTACTGTCAGTAAATACAAGTTTAGCTGTAATGGTTTTATCTAATTTTGTGTAAATCTTGCGAGAACTATTTAAGCAACCAACTTAAAAAGATTTTTCTAAGGCAGTGGTTGATACAAAATTGGATGAAAATGTAGGGACAGGTTAGGTGAGTAACATGTCATCTAAAGTTATGACCCATGCCACCAGCAAAGCCATTCAGCTATTTTTGAATCTGTCCTAAGTGCCACACACCCACACATGTTTTTGTCTTTTTCTTTTTCTTTTAGTTCTCTCAAGACACCATGTGTGATTTACAGAGGCTTTTCTTTGCTCCTTTGAGTTTTCTCTGCTTACACTGCCAGTGATAAACATGGTAAGAGAACTATAGGACCATAAGTAGTTGGTCTAGTCTTTTTAGAAATAAGGGTCATCCAATCGTATCCATACACACATTCCATAGATCACTTACCTAAGCTTGTGAGTAATTTTCCTTCCTTTGTTCTTAGAGTTTTCCCAGTGTCTTACAATTTACTTTTTGGGAAAATAATTTTGATCTTTATTAGGAATTTGGAAATGTATATTGCATAATCTTGAGAACTGCTAAGGAAAGTAGGGAAGACTACCCAAGAGAATATTTTAGGAACCAAGAAATTTGTCTACTGTGTTTTCATTCACTGATGAATGTCCAACCTGAAAAGAACAAAGGAGACATTATTCTGTGTCCTCCACATGTTTTAAGTGAGGGGCAGTAAAATTATGATTATTCAGATGGCTCTAAGGTAAAATTTGCAAATGGATTCAGTTAAAAAGAGCTTGAAATAAATAATCCCAAACTTATGGAATAACAAATCAAGGTTTTATTTCTTATTTTTGAAAACTGTATTCCACAAACAACTTTATAAAGATATCTTTATCTGAAAACACTGACATTTTTGCTTGTAAGTCACATTGTTGACATTCCATAGAAAAATAAAGGCACAGCAAATATATTACAGAGTGCTGTTAAGTAGAAAGCAATAAATGTGAAAGGATGGCAAGTCAAAGTTATATATTAAATAACTAATCTTTATAAAGTTAGAGTATACTTTTTAAGTAAATACATACCATGTATTATAGAAGTATTTAGTAATAACATTGCACATTAAATATTAGAAACTTGTATTGTCAGTACACTTTTTTTTAAGTGAAAATTAGTTTCCTCTGGCTTCATCCTTGCCAGCTGAAAATGTGACATTGTTATATTCAGAGAGGCGTCCACACACATTCCATGCCAATAACAAAGTACAAGAAACTGAAAATAGCAGGGCAGCATTCTGTTACGTGATATTAAGAATAACACTTCTTCTGGATATACCTCTAAAATAAAAGATGATGGATATCAGAGCGGCATTCAGAAGATTCAACTCAAGTATAATTGGCAGAAAGGAGTCATGGGGTGAAGGAACCAAGGTTAAAGAATGTGAGGGGCAAGGTTCTGGTAAGCATTGGGCCAGCCCCAGCATTTCTAACAAAGTGCCCAAGGATCAACTTATCTTGAATATTTTCCAAAGGAACACACATGAATGGACCACACATATACATTTCAATGGAACACATATACATTTGTAATGTCTGCATTTGCAGAATGACTTAATTTTGTAATACATTTTATATATAGACAAGCTCTTAAGAACACTCATAATCTATATTAATCAAAGCCTAGGTGGTTGCTTGAGTTCCGGTTAAGCTTAATCCTTAAGAAAGGGTTCCCTATATACTATGCTCTGCTTTTCCTCTCAGCATCTCCCCCTCAACAAAATGGTAAGAGTTCAGCTGACAACAGGGTAAACAGATTATTGTGTTATTGCTGGCTGATTGCCGGAGTTATTTTGGAGCTTCATAATTCATTTAAAGAGATTTTTGACATTTATGAAATGACTTCTATAATCAACTGACAGTGCAATATCCTATAATTGTTCAATTAAAAATGACTACTAGTGCAGTCATTTATTAGTAGAATCAGATAATTGTCTTGCCACTAAAGAGTACTTCTCACTTTGCACATCAAATGAAAATGTTTGAGTATAAATCTGTGACACAGCAGCCGAAGTCCTGGGGATTTTCAAGTGCATATGTAATTATTACAGACCTCTGAAGTAAATATGGTTTAATGTGATAATCTTAAATGGATTGTGTGTGAGCCTTACAAAATACTTTTCCATGTAAACCAGAGCATCTGTCAGAACGGATAGGAGTTCATTTCCTACCAATATGAAGTTCATGATATTCTTTCCAACACGTAGTTTAACATGTGTACTTAGAACACAGGACAGCATGCTTTTCCCTCAATCCTCATTTATCTTTTTCTCCCCCTGCAGATGAAACTGATTACCAAGGTAAGGAACCAGGAATGGTTGCATTGATAAATCAGTTTCATATGCAATACTGCCCTATTGGGGTCGGCATTCAGAAGCTCTGACTTCCAGATACAGACACAGATAGGAATGTGGATCCAGAAAAACAGAAACATTTACACACACACACACACACACACACACACACACCAATTTCAAATGTGGAATTTCTCTGAAAATGCTTTGACTCACATTATCACGAACCATCTGTTAAGCTAAATCATAAATCAGTCTTTGATTAAATAATTAAAAAATGAAAAACCCTCACCACACTGAAAACAGAGAACACGCAGATCATTTAAAGAAATAACTAAATGGAAGAAACAGCAGCAGCCCCCATACAGATAACGATTTCTTTATTTTTCTTTTAAATTAGCATTGTGCCTCTTTGGACAAACTGGCTAAAACTCAAAATTTACATTCAAATAATGATAATTAAGGAAATTCAGAAAGTGCTCAACAGATGGAAGATGTTACTTAATTTGAGGTTGCTACAAAATAGAATTTAGTAGTGTCATTTCAAAGTTGCAGCTTAATTTTAATTTTTAAATAAATAATCAGATTTAGTTGTTTGTTGTTTTCCATTTTATTTGCAGGAAAATGTTTAAAAATTGCTGTCAGTTTCAATTGCTCTCTCGCGCTTTGTTTCTAACCCCTTCAGCAACCCAAAGAGCATTTGAATCACAGCTGCTTTGGGCTTTTTGTTTTTGTTTCTCTTCAAATTTTTTTTCAAGCCCGTTTTTCTTCTTCTTGTATGGATTTTAGAAAGAGTTTTGATAAAGACAGTCCTGGCAGCTGGATGATAAATATTATTTTCTTAACCTGCCTAGCTTTGTCAGCCACCTGCGACTGCAGCCTGCCACACGTTGGAAGCAGCTCATTAACTTTCCCACAGCTTCCCAGGAGTTTTCCTTGTTTTCTTTCACCTTGGGTGTGTGCTGCCTTCTCACTGAACGGTTAACTATCCGAGTAGGCCGAGTGGGCTTTGGCACCGCGAGCGGAGCACGCTTCAGGCAGCCTCCCTGCTAAGGCTCAAAATCTCTCTTAAACACATTAAGCAGCCCATTTTGGATTGATAGTGCAGTAATTATTCTGCTTCACCCTAAAAACCATCCTGGGGTAATTGGCGCAGAGGAAAATTACCCAGAGTCCTCCACCACCTGGTAGTTAAGGAACGAATCCAGGGAAAGATAAGTGAAGCAGGAAAAAAAATCGGCACTTATTTGATTTTAATCTCACCACTTTGCAAGCATTTAAATTGCCTTAATCAGGTGGTTGGCTTCCAGCCTAGCTGGTAATCTGTTATCAAATTTGAAACTAGATTTTTTAAAATGTCAGTGTAGGCTGAGAATTGAAGTCTATTAACAGTTATGAGCCTCCCTCCCAAACTTCCATAATCTATGTATTAATAATCCTTTTTACAAAGCTGTCAAATATTACTTTATTACAAGTCTGTATTAATAATACGGATGTAAAAGCAGGATTTAATTATTTATTTTTTATTTTTATTTGAAAGTTGAGGGAATATACAATGCTAACATCCTTAACACTGAAATCCATTTTTTTTAAAGCAATAGCTTGAGTCTATGGAATAACCTTGATAAATGTAATTGAATTTTTCTTTGATAAGATTAACTAGTGGTAATTGTGAATGGGGGGGTCTGACCCACTCCAAATGAGATGTATGACAAGCTGAAAATAATCAATTTTTCTTTTCTTTATTTGAGCCCAGATTTTTTTTTAAATGGAAAGAGAAAATTGGGGCCTTGCAGGATGAAACATTTGTGTCTGAAATGTTTTTGTATACACTGCTTATCTCCCATCTCCTCAGTGTGTCTAATTGTGCTGAGCTTGGTCTAAAATGAGATCAACACATTGAAACCCCAGAAGGCTTAATTAAGGGAGGGACTTAATATGTACCAAAAAGGATTTTTTTTTAAATGTGGCATAAATTTTACCTGCAACATCCTTTACTAAAAGCATCCCAAAATTGTTAGGCCTATTAAATTGCCTTTTTCTTTTTTTAAGAGAGAGAGAGAAGGAAAAAAAGAAGAAAATAATTTTACTTTGAAAATCTTAATTACTGTGATAGCAGGGTTGGGTTGTGCCTTTTTACGATTCCTGTATGATTTGCATTTTGAGTTGAAGTTTTGTTCTTCACAGCACACAAGCCAGCAATCAGGAGCATATAGAAATGGCTTGATAGATTCCCCTTTTAAACATGCTTATAAAACATTTTGCCTATGTAGCTTTTTGTATTACACATTCCATGGGGTTTCTCACATACCAATCAAGAGAGCATATCCCTTTTAATTCATTTTCTCAGAAGTTTAAGGGCTTGGAAATGTATATTAATACAGAACAAATAAATGTTTCAAAAACTGCAGCACTATTGTAAGGAGTTTCATTTGAAAAGCAAAAAATGCTATCATTATTTTTATTCTTCTTTCACGGTTTTTATCTGACCATTGAATTTGAGTAGCTTAGACTACAATAGAGACTGCTCAACAGTTTGGATTCCTAGTTCCCTTCCCGGTTTCTGACTAGGTTCAGGAACCTAAAATCTAGTAGACAATGAAATTAATCACAATGCAAAAAAAAAAAAAATCACTTGACAAACACTGAATAAAGCCAAGTATACATCAACATGTACGTATTATATACTTCTATATATACTTAAGCAAGGCACAATCAGTATTGATATCTTTTTATTTGTATACATATGGATTTCCTATATTACCCCAAAATTACTCTTATTATTTCTTTATAGCATATTAAATTCAACTAAGCATAATAAACATTGCTTGCCTCTTTTCGAAGATGAGAGCTCATTAAAACTTGGTTGTTGTAAGATTTTGTATCTTCAGGTTGAGACATTTCACTTTGAAATGAAATAAGTTTTAACATGTTTTGGTTTGTTTTGGTTTGGTTTGGTTTTTGGTTTTTTGACAGCTCCAAGAAAGAATTTAGGTAAAGTTATAATGGATGTTTTCTTCCTCCCATATATGAGCATGATGCCACCAACACCTTCAAAATAGAAATAGAATATTTGGGCTTTAAGCTACTGCCATAAGAAACTGATACATAATGTATCCAAATTGTAATTTCTTAGGGTTAACATCAGCTAATTCTTGTATGAGATTATGTTCAATGTCATAGTTTTTCCAGTCCATCATAGCATAGAGTAGTCTCTGGCTGAAATTGCCCATTACTATCTCTCTAGAAAGTTCACTTGCTTCACCTCATCCTCTCACTTAACATTTTTGATACCTTAGGAATGGCCTGCATTTCAGACAAGTTTCTCATTGACATTTATTCTAAGTCAGTGTATGTCACATAATATTAAAAAGAGAGGAATCTTTGGAAACAAAAAGTACTCCTTCACATACAGATTTAGAGAAGTAAAGGCTATATTTAATTCTTTCTTAGTTTTGAGGACATGATTGTTTTCATCTTCAAGTATTTAAAGTATTTTGTAAAAGAGAGATGAGATTTCTTTTGTATGCCTCAAGAGATGGAGATTGGGCCACTGAGAACAAGTTACATGGAGAAAGACATCAGCTCAGTATAGGAGAGAACTTAGTGACTGTCAAAATCAAGCAGAGATAGAATGGGCTGCTTTGGAAGAGTGACTTCTCTGTCACTGGAGATGTCCAAGGAGAGACCAGAAACTACATGGTGAGATTATCCTAGAAAGAGGGTAGAGATGGGGTTAGAATATGTGACCTTTACTATTCTTTCAAACTCTGAGATCCTAAGATTGTGTAATCATATACTAGACTTCCTGGATTTTACTGAATGAAAGTAATTATTTTTAAGTAATTTTTAAAATATTTTTGGTACTATTTTGAAGGGTATAAAAATAGATTTACTGTAAAGAGCACAATACAAGATCTTTGATAAGAAGATTAATCAGTCCAGGCCGGGATCAGGGTCAGAGTTAGTATGTATGTTAAGAGAATTATGGAATAAACCTATGCAATCATCCTTTTAATCTCAAACTTTGTTATTGTGTTAAACCAAAATTTAAAAACCTAACACCTGTTAGCACAGAGCACTTGAAGCCCATGCCTAAGACCAAGGGGTCAGGAAAAATGGAAGTCCAAGTAAACATGATACTAGAACTCATTTCAGTAGGGAGAGTCATACCTTGTTCAGCTAATATATTATGAACGTCACTATTTATTTGCCAAGCCATCATCTCAATCCTAGAGGTAAAAATAAAAATAATATATTTCTCTCTTGCCTTTAAGAAATCAATATTTTGGGGCACCTGGATGGCTCAGTCAGTTGAGCATCTGACTTCGGCTCAGGTCATGATCTCGCAGTTCGTGGGTTCGAGCCCCGCATCAGGCTCTGTGCTGACAGCTCAGAGCCTGGAGCCTGCTTTGGATTCTATGTCTCCCTCTCTTTCTGCCCCTCCCCTCCTCACGCTCTATCTCTCTCTCCTTCAAAAATAAATAAATATTTTAAAAAATTAAAAAAAAAGAAATCAACATTTTACTTGGAGAAATAGATATTTGAGCAGATAAATTATGGTACATCATGGTAAATACCACAAGAGAATATGACCTAACTTATTGGAGAGACCAAAGGAGGGAACTCGTTTGGAAAATTGAGGCTACTTTGATGAAATAGATACGTCATGTTGAATCAGTAGCGGTAGATAATTAATGATATCCTATGGGTTAAAGGTGGTACTTATTTCAAAAGAAAAATACAGAAATAAGTTTAAAGGACTATGCCTCTACTAAAGAATTCTGAAGGTAATTCCCTTGTGACTAATTATAATAGTATAACAATAGCTAACATTTATTACACACTTATTATGCACCAGCCATTGTTCTAAATGCTTAGTTGCATTAACTCTACTGTTCCTCGTAACAATCATGGATGTGTTATTACTATTTGCATTTTATATGTGAGAAATCCAAGACACTGACAGACTGAGTGACTTGTTCAAGGTCAGGTCACAGAACTAGAAAGCAGAAGGAGGATGTAAACTGAAGCAGTAAGTCTCCTGAGTCCAATATAGTAAGGTTTTTATCTCCAAGAAACGATTTTATGATGGACCAATATTAAGCACTCTGTTTTGAATAGTATTTTTTTTGTAAAATTTTTCTTCAGTATATCAAATGTCTAAAATACTATCCTGCTGCCCAGACCACTTCACTCTTTGTGCATTACGAAGTTAGCTGGTTCTAAGCTCCATAGCAATATATCCTTGAGAGCAAACAAGAACTGGCTTACTTTATTCCTCAGCTTTTGACAACCTTTATTATTTCATTTATCTGCTATTCATAGCGAGATGTAAACATCTTACTTCCCTGTGTGATCCTCATATCAACAGTGGGTCAGTTTAAAATATTGGGAATCAATATGTTATAAAACATCAGCCAGTACTAAAAAGGCAGGCCCAGAGAAAATTCATTGAATGTCAAATAAAAAATAAACATCAACAGTTAAAAATGTAATAAGATAATAAATAAAAGCAGGGAATTAAAAAAAATTTCTTAACCCAAAAAGCAATTTGACAAGTAAGATATACCTATATTAAACACAAAGCCGCTTACAGTACAGGGAGCAATGAATTTTTCATGCAGGTAGACAGAACAATTCTTTTCTAAATTTAATAGACAGAATACATGACATTAGTGCCATTGATGGTGGGGTTTGGGACCCAGGAAGGGAGGGGCACTGGAGCTTCTGTGAAGACATTAGTTAGCCCAGACTCTACATTTTTTATTGATTTGTGTAGACACTTAAGACTAAATGTTTTTATATTCAGGATCTCTTTTTCATCCTAGATATGTATGCATATATTTCTCACATGCAGGTCCTCAGTTCTGTTTTTATTTTTCTTAGTTTCATACCTTCTCATCCCTGTCCTTCAAACTTGCACAAACTGATCCTGCTGTCAGTTACTCAGTCAGTCTGCACCCATCTGTGAGACATCTTTTTATTGACCTATCATTGAATCCACAATTCTATAGAAAGTCCTACAAAAAGTGACAAAAGAAGTAGGGCATCGCATTCCTTTTGGGCTGCTTAAAATTTAATGTGCAATGGCTAATGATCAAAAGGAAACAAATAATATCCTTAACCATGTTGCCTGGATAAAATAGTCAGGAAGGCAGTGTTCTAGAAGGGAGTGAATGTGGTCCTGCAGTCCTCTTGATGCACCCAGTGAAAAATACACTACCAAACCCATTTGCCCATATACTGGGATTTAACAAATATTTCCTTCCTTCACTGCTGTTGCTTTTAGGCTGATATACATCTCTAGGAACATAGCCTTCCACATGGGCTTCTTTTTTCCCTAGCTACTCTTTCTTTTGACCCCAAGCACTTGCTGCACCCACAAGTCCCCTAAAGTGAAATAAAAGCATAAGTTTAAAGAATGAACCTCTCATTGTGAAAGGTCAGAGATCAGAGTATTCACACAACATTTTAGTTTTGTTGGTAGTTTTGACAGACTATTTGCCCATAGTAACCACAAATATATATTAATTTATTCATGTGTTTACTCATTTATTATTTTTGAGCCTCTCTTGTGTCTTAGGCACTATGCACATTTCTGGAGAAAATGTCTGATTCCTACCCTCAAGATCCTTATACTCCAATGTGTGAAAGGTGTGTGTATGTGTATGTGTTGCATATTTGAATACGGTGAATAAAGAAATATAGTTCTGCAGAGAGTATTATAGGAATTACATTGAAACAGCACCAACAAACCTGGGATATGATAGGAAGGGTCTGAAAATTGTCTTGGAGATTAAATCTGCACCCTGACCTATATGAAGAATAGGAAGTGGCTTTTATAAGCACAGAAACCATGAGCAACACCTGTAGCCGGCTTCTGTGAGGAACATAAGCAATTTAGGTTGTAGCAGCATAAATAGCAAAGCAGAGAGTAGCAAAGAATGAAGGTACAATTGAAAGCCCAAGTCAAATCACAAAGAGCCTTGGATGCCCTGCTGTGTAGGGCATGGAGTAGGTATGCTCTAGTGGTATTGGGGGCTGGCAGTGGAATGAACGGTCTGGGAAAAGGAGAAAAGTGGGAGAGGCCAAAGGTAAGAGTTATGGTTAGGAGACTCTTTACTATAGTTCAGAGATAATGAAGGCCTGGCGTAAAGCTGTGGCCATGGTGGTAGTAAAGAGACAATAAAGCCAACACATATGTAGTTCAAATTCCTGCAATTGCTGAGTGATAAGAGTGAGGGAGAAATCATGAGTTACTTTCTGTAAGAAATGTTGGCCACTGGACAGGCTATCTGTTAAGATAGGATCTATATAAAGGACAAGCAAGTTTATGGGAAATATTAAGTTCAGATGTGTTATTAGGATATACTAAGATAATAAGTACCTAAAGGAGCTGAAAGGAGATTATATATAAATAGGATGTCAAGCATATGTAGGTGATAATCAGAACTCTGAGATTACATAAAGTAATCTAAAAACAGTGTGTACAATAAAAAAGGTCATGGTCCAAGGTTGGGGACATCAACATTTAAAGGACATATTAAAAATGAAGTCCCTAAGGAGGAGACTGAAAGATCTGATAATGGTATCCTAGAATACAAGGATAGTTTCAAATAGAAAGGAGGTGATCTGCAGAGTCAAGAATTTGAAGCAAAAAAAAAATCTGTTGAAATGAAGACTACAAACCCACTTGTTACATTTGGCAATTAGGAACCCTTACTGATTGTAAGAACACCAGATGCAAGAAATAGATATGGGCACCAGATTGTGGGTGAATATATATGAACATGTGAGTATATGTGTCTCTCAGAAATTTGGGATGAATATTGAAGGAACGAATATGTTAAATTGAATTAAGGGGGGAGGTTATTATAGTTGATGAGAAAGACTTGAGGTGATTATCATTTGAAGAATAGGGCCAGGTGGGATATGGCCTTTATAGATAGAAGAGAGAGGAGATGCCAGCTAGAACAAGATCCAAAACAGGAGATAAGGTGATAGAATTAAGGGCAAAGATCAAGTTGCTGGTCTTAAACAGGATGGGGAAGATGTCCGTCTCTGAGACTATAGGGAAGCATGATAGAATGGATGTAACACAGATGATTTTATAGTTAGTGAGGTGAGAAATTGATTAGCATCATTCCTGAAGCCCTCAGATGTGGATCACCAACAGTGAAAGAAAAGAAAGTTGGGTAGAGAGATTAGGAAAAAGGGGGAATTTTTAGAATAGTCTTTTTGAAGAAAGTAAGAGACCTGGTCAAATAAAACACTGATGAGCAGCCAAGAAAGTCAAGCAAATTTTTCAAAGCATAGATTTGCAGTGTTGCTAACTAGGGGGAATATATTATTATGGAACAGATCTCAGTGTTCACATATAAGGTCTAGGAAAACCCTCTAGAGTATTTAATTTGTGCTGCAATATGCTGGGCAGGTGTGGCTGGGAGGTAGTCATCTCTTCAGCCATTTGTGAAGGTAACCCTTGTTCAGTTTAGCCTGCTTCTTAGAAGCAGCAAGTTCACCTCTTAACCACTAGCTTCCAGTGGCCTGCATTGTGTTGCCCTGATCTCCATCCTGAACCCTTGCCCATGCACTCTGCCTCTGCTTACTTCTTCTCTAAGGTATTATAAATTGGCCATTTACAAATATGCTTTCAAAAACCTGGCAAGTTGTAACTGAATCTGGCCTTTGGTCCACATTTATCCATCTTGTGAGCTCTACTCCAAAACAGAGGTTACGTCTATTCATTCCTCTTTCCTCATTAGAATCACCTTAATTCAAGCCACCATCAGCTCATCTAGATGATGGTCACCATTTTCTAACCAATCTCCTCATGCCAACCTTGTCTCTTTTTAACTTTCTCTTAACAGCTTAGTGATCACATTTAAAATATTATAGGGTCGCCTGGGTGGCTCAGTCGGTTCGGCGGCCGACTTCAGCTCAGGTCATGATCTCGCGGTCCGTTAGTTCAAGCCCCGCGTTGGGCTCTGTGCTGACAGCTCAGAGCCTGGAGCCTGTTTCGGATTCTGTGTCTGCCTCTCTCTGACCCTTCCCTGTTCATGCTCTGTCTCTCCCTGTCTCTCTGTCTCCCTGTCTCAAAAATAAATAAAATGTTAAAAAAAAATTTTTAAATAAAATATTATAAAAATGATGCTTTACCCCTGGATCCTCTTGCACTTAGAATAAACACACATTTTTTTTTTAAATCTGACATATACATTCCTACAGGGTAGAGCACCCACCTGTCCTGGACCTCATGTCCCACCATTTGTGTCCTTGCCTACAATGTTCCCAGCCACACTGATCTGACATTCTCCAGAACTCACCAAGCACATTCCTGTCATAAGGACTTTGCATTGATTTTTCCCTCAACCCAGAATACCCTTCCATCTTCTTTTCATATGGCTGACTCTCATGCTTCAGCTCCCAGTTTAAAGGCTACCTTTCTAGAGAAAATTTTATTACTCTATTTGATATACACAACCTCTCCATCCTTCCATAGCTCTGCTATGTCATACCTTTGTCTTAATAAAATGTGTTATTGCATACTAAGTTTCATAAATAAAACAGTGTCATTAATGTATTTTACCACTTGTTTTATCTCTTTCTCACTAGACTGTAAAATCTTTGGGGCGGAAACCATGTCTGTCTTATATAGTATTGTAGCACCAGTTTCTAGCAAAGTGTCTAACTGAACACCTAGTACACTGTCCAAAATGCCAGCTCATTTTGATGAAAAATGATGAGCAAATGAGCCTGATAGCTGTCAAATGCATAGTATTCATTTTGCTGATCCTATCTCGAGGATTTGACAATGTCGTTCAATTTTTCCTTCTTGAAGCCCCTTTAGCTTGGATTTTTGCAACGTCATGCATTACTGGTATTCTTACTTCTTGGAACACTTAACTGTTATTTGCAGTTCCCTTCCCCCATAGACATCCCTTAACTATTAGCACTTTTGGAGATTTGCCTTTATCCTTTTACTGTTCTTAGTCATTATGTGTTTCCAAGATACTCTGAACTATGGTCACCAGATTAACGAATGCTATATGCTAATAATTGCCTTTCTCCATCATGTGGTTAAAGCTATTTATCCAGATGCCCAGTATTCCAAATTGATTATTTCTAAATTTTCTAAAACTTAAGATTTCTAAAAATATACATTCATTTTTCCTTATATCTCAATGCTGTTTCTGCCTTTATATCTCCTGTGGCATCACCCTCCATCTAGTTACCTAAGTCATCTATTCATTTATTCGTTTTCTCAGTAAATATTTATTGAGTGATTTCTATGTGCCGGGCACTATTCTAGGAACTTGGAATAGGTACCTCAGTGTGTAGAACAGTTACACACACATACACAGACATGCAAAACTGCCTAGATTCATCTTAGAATCCTCCTTTTTTTCTTTTGTCACTTCCTATTTCTTGTTGGTAACCCAGTTTTGTAAATACTTGTACACACAAACTCTGAATTTATTCCATTTTCTCCCTCCTTCTCTATTGGCCTTAGTTCAAGTCCTTATCATTTCTAGCATCACGGTAACTTTTTAATTGGTCCATATGCTTCTAGGTTACCCTACAATACACCTCCAAAATACAGGGTGAATCATTCTAAAATGCAGATCTTGCCATGATCCTTCACTAGATTAAAATCTTAGTGAATCTTCACCCCTACAAAATGAATATTTTGTTTACACATCTACCAAAATCAAGTCCAGGGGACTGAAGCAGACCAAGTCAAAATAAGAATTATATAAAAGAAGGAGAGTAAAGAGCCCTAGGTGAACGTTCCAAATATTTCAAAGTTATTATTACAGCACATCATCATAATATGAAATGTGCTGGCACCAGCTGGAATAGACCAAGCAGATCCAATCAATTTATGCATGTATTTTTTCATCATAGAAATACTGCTTTCATTTTCTCTCTATCATTCTTTGTGCTTGTTATACGTTCTTATTTTATACTATTTGTTAAATTATTAAGTTTAATTTTAACTTCCAATTCCTGATGATTCATGAATACACTGAACAAAACAGTTCTCTGATATAGATTTGTATGGGCCATGCTTGCTGTTTGTACTAAGTATATGTGTCATAATAAAAAAGCTCTATTTATATACATAATTTTTACTTCAACCTCAATTTTCTTTTAAGAAAACTTTATAGCAAATAACAATTTATCTATTGGGCCAATGTTGAATTTATCTTGATTGTTACTTAATGAATAGGGCATACCAAATCACTCTACTTGTCTTGAATTTTTGGAATGACATGTTATTTATAAAATTATGACTTATTTTGAACCAGAAATAATCTTACTCTTCAGTCACCTTGATATTTATTTTTTTTTAATTGGAGGTATACCTGATATTATACACATAGGTTGTCTTATTTGAAGGACATCATACATAAAGCCATATCAGCCATTGTTTTTCTTGGTTGGCAGAATCAATCAATCCACCTATCAATCACTACTTATTAGGTGCCAACCTTGAGCCTGGCATTGATCCAGTTCTGTGCATTAGTGAAACAACAAGTACAAAAAGGGGATAATAAGATGATAAATTCCAAATTATAAAATGTGTTTATTTTTTTTATTTTCACCAATAGGGACTGTGTGAATAATTTTTTCGTATAAAAACAATCTTTGTAAGAAGCATTATTTTCAGTCGAAAAGATGAAAAGTATTATTTAGAATACAGTATTATATAAACCATGGCATTCAGATCTCTTCAGGGAAAACTGTCCTAGAGCTTTTGTGCTGTTTGGTATCTTTCTATAATGATTTCCTATTGAACAGTGAACCATTACCTCCATACTATAAGTCACAGCATTGTCTTACTGGCCATTGTAGGAGGTCTCTTTGGAGGTTGATTTAGGTGCCTGGTATTTAGAAGGCTAGTTGGGAAAGAACTAATTCTGAGCTCTGGGCTCTTCCTCGGTAGACTCCAAGACCCCATTGTTTCATGTGATTCTGCATTTACTTGCAACATCCACTTGAGCTCTGAATTTGAGAGTTCAGAGAGTTCAGAGAGTTAGCACTTAGTCCCAAGAGACCAAACAGA
Organism: Acinonyx jubatus; assembly: GCF_027475565.1. Taxonomy (NCBI): domain Eukaryota; kingdom Metazoa; phylum Chordata; class Mammalia; order Carnivora; family Felidae; genus Acinonyx; species Acinonyx jubatus. The sequence goes on along the minus strand of NC_069387.1, from coordinate 49,377,090 downwards.
AAGTCAAAGGAGCAATGCTTTTGCTAAATCAACAAAAAGCACTTACTGAAGGTTAGCTAAGATCTTTATATATAAACTAACCTCTTCATCTACATTCTCTGATCATACTTCTCACAGATTCAAAATTTGAATTGGATGAGGAAATAAAAAGTGAAAGAAGCTTCTTTAATGTGTGTGTGTGTGTGTGTGTGTGTGTGTGTGTGTGTGAGCGCGCGTGTGCATGTTTCAGGGCTTTGTTGCTATATGAGTTAGTTAATGGATTCAAGTCACTATATTCCAAAGAGTTTCCAATAAGCAGAATCCTCTATACATCTAATTATATCATCAGTAAACAACTTTTAAACACAACAGTGTGGGGCAGTTGAATAAGCACAGACTGCATCCAGACAATAATGTGTTAATTTAATAAATAGCAAGAAATAGGAGCTAGCCAAGTCAAAGCCATTTGTTTTAGTCACTCAAGAAAAATATTTGAGTATTTTGGGGGGAGGTCAGAAGGTCTGAAGACCTCTTCTTTCACTATAGTGAGCCTGTTTTTCAATATTGGTCTTGCAATTTCCAGTATCATTTAAAGTACTTCTCTTGACATAATTCAAAAGATAAAGACTCACCCGTATTTTTATGTTTTTAACGTTTATTTATCTTTGAGAGAGAGAGGGAGACAGAGCCTAAATGGGAATGGGGCAGAAAGAGAGGGAGATACCAGTCTCTGAGCTGTCAGCACAAAGCCCCACGGCAGGGGTTGGGGGGGGGGGGGGACTTGAATTGTGAGATCATGACCTGAGCCAAGTCAGACGCTTAACTGACTGAGCCACCCAGGTGCCCCAAGACTCACCCATATTTTTAGACAGTCCACTCACTAAACAACCATTCAGCACTTTCACAGAACACCCAATAAACAGAATTTCAGATCCCTGACTTTTTCCTTTTATCTTCTGTTATGTTCTCGATCACCACAACTTAAAACTTGCCAGAGCTATACTCTGCTGTACATTCTTGAATAATAATATTAGCTTAATCTCTTTTAATATGTTGTTAATAGTGTTAATCTTCTGATTTAAAATAATAACATACTCATTTTGTTTAGCCTTTCTATAAAGCAATTTGATTATATTTACCAAGAATCTAAAAATAGTAGATATTTCCATTTTTTAAGGAATCTGTTCTAATTATACTAAATTTATAAATAAAAATGTCCATTATGTCATCCACAATGAATTTCAGAATAAGGATATTCAATGTATAATGTTTAACATTAGCAAAAAAATAAAAACAAATAATATTTGTAAAAATAATGTATTAAACTAGCACTTGAAAGTGAAGGGGAAGAAAGGAGATCAAAATTACAAGGTACAAGAAAGTATATATTATATTAATTATAATTAATTATAAGTTCAAGAGTAGGTGAAACTAATCCATGATAATATAAATCAAAAGAGTGATTGTGAGAGGTGAGAATAATTAAAAGGAGGTACAGAGGAACTTTGTAGGGTAATAGAAATATTCTGTATCTTGTTTGGGCTATTGGTTACATGACTATACAGGCATACCTCATTTTATTGAACATGGCTTTATTGCACTTCACAGATAATTGCTTTTTTTTTTTTTTTACAAATTGAATGTTTGTGATAACCCACATTGAACAAATCTATTTGGTGTCACTTTCCAATGGTATTTGCTCACTTTGTGTCTCTGCCTCACATTTTGGTAATTCTCTAAATATTTCAAACATTTACATTATTACTATATGTGTTATGATGATCTGTGATCAGTGATCTTTGACGTTACCATTGTAATTGTTTGGGGGCACCACAAACCACACCCCTATGAGACAGTGAATACACTCAATAGATGCTTTGTGTGTTCTGACTGCTCCACTGGCTAGCCATTCCCTTCTCTCTCTCTCTCTCTCTCTCTCTCTCTCTCTCTCTCTCTCCTCAGCCCTCCTTATTCCCTGAGACACAACTATATTGAAATTAGGCCAATTAATAACCCATAACCCTACAGTGACCTTTAAGTGTTCAAGTGAAAGGAAAAGTTGCACATTTCACACTGAACATCAAAAGCTAGAAATGATTAAGCTTAGTGAAGAAGACATGTCAAAACCCAAGACAGGCAGAAAGTTAGGCCTCTAGCACCAAATAGTTAGCCAAGTTGTGAATGCAAAGGAAACATTCTTGAAGGAAATTAAAAGTGCTACTCCAAGAACACATGAATGATAAAAAAATAATAAAATAAAATAAAATAAAAGCAGAACACCCTTATTGCTATGGAGAATCCTTATTGTATGGAGAAAGTTCTAGTGGTCTGGATAGAAGATCACACCAACCACAGCCGTCCCTTAGGTCAAAGCCTAATCCTGGCAAGGTCCTAATTCTCCTCAGTCTGTGAAAGATGAAGAGAGGTGAGTAAGATGCAGAAAAAAAGTTTGAAGCTAGCAGAGGTTGGTTCATGAGGTTAAAGAAATCTTCTCCACAACATTAAAGTGCAAAGCAAAGCAGTAAGTGTTGATATAGATGCTGCAACAAGTTATCCAGAAGATCTAGCTAAGATAATTCATGAAGATGTCTATACTAAACAGCAGATTTTCAATCCAGATGAAATAGCCTTCTATTGGAAGATGATGCCATCTGGGACTTCCATAGCTAGAGAGGAGAAGTCAATGCTTGGCTTCAAAGCTTCAAAGGATAGACTGACTATTGTTGGGAGCTAATGCAGCTGGTGACTCTAAATTGAAGCCAACACTGATTGATGATTCTGAAAATCCTATTACCATTAAGAATTATACTAAATCTACTCTTCCTACTCTTTAAATGAAATAACAAAGCTTGGATTACTGACAGCACATGGTTTACTGAATCTGTTTGCAACATGGTTTACTGAATATTTCAACCCATTGTTGAGACCTACTGCTCATAAAAAAAATATATTTTTTCAAATTATCACTGTTCATTAGCAATGCACCTGGTCAGTTAAGTGGTCTGATGGATCTCTCTCTCTCTCTCCCTCTCTCTCTCTCTCTCTCTCTCTCAGAAATAAATAAACATTAAAAAAAATTTTTTTAAGAGGGTCTCCTTGGTGGCTTAGTCAGTTAAGCAGCCAACCAGCTCAGGTCATGATCTCACACTTCGTGAGTTTGAGCCCCACGTTGGACTCTGTGCTGACAGCTCAGAGCCTAGAATCAGCTTCAGATTCTGTGTCTCCCTCTTTCTCTGCCCCTCCCCCACTGGCATTCTGTCTCTGTCTCTCTGTCTCTCTCTCTCTGTCTCCCAAAAATAAGTAAACATCTAAAAGATTTTACAAAAGAGGTCTGATGGATACATACAATGAGATTAATGTTGTTTTCATGCCTGCAGACACAACATCCATTCTGCAGCCCGTGGAAAAAGGATTAATTTCAACTTTCAGGTCTTATGAAGAAATACACTTCATAAGGCTATACCTACCATAAATCATGATTCCTCTGATGGATCTGGGTAAAGTCCATTGAAAGCCTTCTAGAAAGTACTCATCATTCTAGATGTTACTAAGAAAATTTGTGATTCATGAGAAGAGGTCAGAATATCAACATTAGCAGGAGTTTTGAGAAGTTATTCCAACCCTCATGGACAACTTTGAGGGGTTCAAGACTTCAACGTTTATTTATTTTTGGGACAGAGAGAGACAGAGCATGAACGGGGGAGGGGCAGAGAGAGAGAGGGAGACACAGAATCGGAAACAGGCTCCAGGCTCTGAGCCATCAGCCCAGAGCCTGATGCGGGGCTCGAACTCACGGACCGGGAGATCGTGACCTGGCTGAAGTCGGACGCTTAACCGACCAAGCCACCCAGGCGCCCCGAGGGGTTCAAGACTTCAATGGAAGAAGTAACTCTGAAGATGTGATAGAAACAGCAAGAGAACTAGAGTTAGAAGTAGAGCCTGAAGATGGGACTGAATTGCACAATCTCATGATCAAACTTTAATGGATGAGGAATTGTTTCCTATGGATGGACGCATAATGTAGTTTCTTGAGATGGAATCTCCTGGTGAAGATTTGGTGAAGATTGTTGAAATGACAACAAAGGATTTAGAATATTACATCAACTAAGTTGATGGAGCAGCAGCAGGGTTGGACAGAGTGACATCAATTTGAAAGAAATTCTGCTGTGGGTAAAATTCTATCAAACGGCACTGCATGCTACAGAGAAATCATTCATGAAAGGACAAGTCAATTGTTGTGGCAAACTTCATTGTTATCTTATTTTAAGAAATTGCCACAGCTACCCACCTACCCCAACCCCAGCCTTTAGCAACTACCACCCTAATCAGTCAGCAACCATCAACATCATGGCAAGATCCTCCACCAGCAAAAGAGTGACGACTGGCTGAAAGCTCAAATGATAGCTAGTAATTTCTCACAATAAAATATTTGTTTTAATTATGTACATTTTTTAGACCGAATGCTGGTGCACACTTAACAGACTACAGTATAGTGTAAACACAACTTCTGTATTCTCTGGGAAACCAACAAATTCATCTGACTCTCTTTATTGTGATAGTCACTGTATGGTTGTGGTCTGTAACTGAACCCACAAAATCTCTGGCGTATTCTACATATATTTGCCAGAACTTATTGGTCTCAGCATAACGCATATCACCTTCTACAAGTTTTACCTCAATTACAAATTAAGCTTTTGCACCAATATGTCAGCTACTACAGTATTTCCTATCATCTTCCAAGTCCATCCTTCTATTGTCAACTTTGTGATGCTGAAACTGAGATTCCTCCAGCCACACTTTTGTGTTGTCAGGTAGGTCCATGCTAGGTTCTGCCAATAGAGGGAGATAGAGGGAAGTTAAGAGCCTAGAGGAGGAAGAAGGGAAATCTCTTTGCCTCTTACTGTTTACTTTCTGTCCTGTGTAGGTAGTTCTTGTGAGCATCACTCCAGCAACATTTTTTCACCCACAAAGCAGCAGTGCTAAACCTGTTTCAGCTGCTGAATCCAATTTGCAGTTTTTCTCCGTACTTGGAGAATCACGTTTATCAACATTCCACTGAGACACCAGCATTTGGCAAGAACCTGCTCCTCAGAGTTCTGGGTCCCAGGCCAAGGGGACCCCTCCTTTATGGTCAGAGATACTGAAACCAGCTGAGCAATGCCTCTTCCTCGTAGATCTGGTTGTTGGGACCACCAAGACCTTTCTTTAAGTCTCTGGGCTGTAATAATTCTAATATCTTTCCATTATTTTTTCAGTTCTAGAGGTGGTAGCTATTGCTTACAACTTAGATTTTTCTTTTTATACCTAGGTAATAGTTCCTTATGTTAAATTCTCTGTCTTCAATAACTGGTTTTTAGGAGCACGTGGGTGGCTCAGTCAGTTGAGCATCTGACTCTTGATTTATGTTCAGGGCATGATCTCAGGGTCGTGAGATCAAGCCCCATGTCAGGTTCCACGCTGGGTGTGGAAGCTGCTTAAGATTCTCTCTCCCTCTACCACTCGGACTCTCAAAAAAAAAAAAGAGTTTTAGTTTTGCCTTTTGCCTCTTGGATGTATCTGTGTATTTTTGTGTGTATATGTATATCTATATTTTTCCACATACCTTCCACTTATTAACTGCTCCAATTTCTTAGCCTCCTTAAGCCTCCATTTCCTAATAAGTAAAATGGGATAATGTTAGCTAGTACCTATCTCACATCACTTTTATGAGGGTGAAATTAAATAATACATTTTAAACAAAGCAGTCAATTAAGTAATAAATTACACGAGTTTAAAATACCTGGCAAACCTAAGTATCCAATACAATACAGGCTCAAGGGGTTTATTATCTAGCCAATAATATAATACAAATATGTTTTAATTCATAAGCTACAGAATGGGTACATGAATGTTTATTTTCTTGTCTTTAAATTGTATGTATGCACTCTTTTCTATTAGTATTTATTTTACAGTAAGTAAAAATGATACTGGGGTGCCTGGGTGGCTTAGTCACTTGGACATCAGATTCTTGATTTCAGCTCAGGTCACGATCTTATGGTTCGTGGGATCAAGCCCCACATTGGGCTCTGAACTGACAGCATACAGCCATCTTGGGATTCTCTCTCTCCCTCCCCTTACCCCACTCGCATATGCACATGTTCTCTCTCTCTCTCTCTCTCTCTCTCTATCTCAAAATAAATTTAAAAAACTTTAAAAATGATACTAATAATACAGTGAACATGAGAAAATTATTATGAAGCACTGTATATCATGAAATCACAGAGGGAAGCCAAGATGGTGGAACAGCATGGAAGTTTTTTGTGTGTATCATGAAATCACAGTTATAAAAAATAGCTTAGAACAAGGAATATAAGAATCTATACATGGTTGTATTTTTCTTGTAAAATTTTTTAAAGTGAGGTAACTCATAACAAAAATAAGTAAATCTAAAAAGTTAAAAAAAAAGTTTCCTTCAGTTAAGTGGAAAATGTTTTCCACTGCAGGGAATTTTAAGAGAACAAAAGGAGCCTCTCAGTTGTAGTACAGGAAGGGGTATGTATACATGTTCTTCAAACCACATTTCCCACAGCACCATCTACTCTGTCATTCCCAAAAGCTGGTGACGTTCACTGAAAACTGTGCTCTGTCTGCCTGGCAGCTCAGTAGTTAAACATTGCTAAGTTAACAAGATCTTTATCATTCCTATCTTATAATAACCCATAAAATGACAGTATAACAGAATTATACACACACACACACACACACTTAAAATAGGGCAAGGGAAAGGGAAAAGAGATTTCAGCAGAATGACGTCAACAAAATTTTGCAGATGTTGAAAGGATAGATCACCCATGGTCGAATTAGAGCTGAGGGTGTGAAAGCTGAATGCCTTCAGGAAAGGAAACCAGTGAGAAACAAGGTCATGCTCACCACAGAAAGAGAAGAACTAGAAGAACAGTTGAAGATGGAGCTAAAAACAGATGGATTTTACTAGAAATGTGTCTAAACAGTTAGACTTCAGATCTCCTCTTTCCCAGACTGCATAGCCTAGCAAAAGGCAAGATTTTTCTGGAGACCTGAAATGACAAGAGTTTCTTGAGTCTGGGGACATCAGGCAAAAACATCACCCACCCCTTTTATACCTGAAGCTTTCAGAAAGTTGGATGACCTCATATTACATCTCATTTTTCTATTTCCCCACACCTACTAACACAGAATTAAAAGACTCTTCTTTGGGAAACTGACCAACTAAGGAGAAATGGTCACATATAGGACAATTTGAGGTCACTGACAAAACAGCTAGGTTCTTCTTCAGCTTTCTTACTGGGATACCACTAATAAATAAGCTCTGCTTATGCACATTGGCCTTAACATTAGCTTTTTAGTATTTCAATCTTAAACATGAATGGAGAGACAAGGATTGCTACACAACTTAGGAAAACCTCAAACATGAACAGAGAAAAAAGGCCAAACAAATTGAAATGATTACTAATGAAATAGATGCAAGTTAGGGAGCAGAAGAACACTTAAAAGAAAAAATTCTATAATTACGATTCTAGAGTGGTAAAAAATACATATATTATATATATGTATAAACATATATTACATATAATACTAGATATACATAACTTCCAGAAAATGAGAACAGTATGCTATCAATAAAGTAAAACAAACATATAAAATAAACATATAAAACATAAAATAAACATGAATTATATATAATACTGGATTATATATATTATATATAATCAAGTCATGATCTCACAGTTTGTGGGTTCAAGCCCTGTGTTGACAGCACAGAGCCTGTTTGGATTCTCTCTCCCTCTCTCTCTGTCCCTCCCCTGCTGACACTCTCTCTTCCTCTCAAAAAAATAAATAAACTTTAAAAAAAATCTTTAAAAAAAGAAAGTAAAATTAGAGAACAAAAAGGAGCTCTTGGAAATTAAAACTGTGAGAGTAGAAATTTTAAAAATCAATTAAGGGTGGGAATAAAGACTTTAAGAAATCTCTCTGAGGGGCGCCTGGGTGGCTCAGTGGATTAAACATCAGACTTCAGCTCAGGTCATGATCTCGTAGTTCCTGAGTTCAAGCCCCATGTCAGGTTCTGTGCTGACACCTCTAAGCCTGCTTCAGATTCTGTGTCTCCCTCTCCGTCTAACCTCCTCTGCTTGCTCTCTCACTCTCTCTCAAAAATAAACATTAAAAAAATTTTTTTTAAATAAATCTCTCTGAAAATGAATGAAGACAAAAAGAGATATAATACATAAGACAAGAATGATAAGAAAATAAGAGGGTAAACCCAGGGACTCCAACATCTAAAAAAGAATTCCAAAAAGAAAAGAAAAGTGAAGAAGATATCAAAGAAAACAATACAAAACTATTTCCAAAATCATTGGCATACCTAGTTTATCTGATACCTGAAACACATCATTTTAATACCACCTTCCTGTAATTAGTACATTTGTATTTTGTAAGAACCATATAATAATGAGTAACCATTTTCTTGATTCATTTTATTTTAAGGTAAATAACAATTTAAAAAGAAGAATAAATGTAAACTTACCAGATATTATTTAAGTCTGGTAAATCATATGAACTTAAATCGGCACTTACAAAACAAAAGTATTACATATCACAGATGGCACTCTGCTTCACTTTTTAAAACTAAACTCCAAATTAAAAATTCCAGTGGTCACAAAGAATGACAGGAGTATGTAATGTGATAGGGACTGGAAACAGAAACTACACCCAAGGAGTTCAAATAATTCTGAACCCTTGTAAACTTACCTTCAAAATGAGTAAGTGTAGCTTGTCTGCACATATTGGGAGGGAGGGAGCTGATTCTATACCTAGGTGTTCTTCACATTAACCTCCATGCAGAATACAATATTTAATATAGGATAAAGAGTGCAAATGTGCTCATTTGAAGCTTACATATACATTATTAAAACTCGACAGTACCGGGGCACCTGGATGGCTTAGTTGGTTAAGTGTCCGATTCTTCATTTTGGCTCAGGTCATGATCTCAGGGTTCTTGAGTTCAAGCCCTGTTGGGTTCTGCACTGACAGCATGGAGCCTACTTAGAATTTTCTCTGTCCCTCCCCCTCTCTCTGCCCCTACCCCACTCACACACACTCTCTCTCAAAAATAAGTAAACATTAAAAAAAAGGTTAACAGTATCAACAATTGTTAATAACTGAGAAGATTTGGAAGAGAATTGCTGGTACGTGGCCATCAAACCAAGGCATCTTTTAGTCAGTTTTCATACTATTTTTAAATTCCTTTTAGAGTGTCCTATGGCCTGCACTGAAAAAGACTGCTCTACTGGCCAACTCCTGGTATTCCATCTCCTAGAACTCAAAGATATATTTCCAGATTGAAATGATCTACCAAACACTCTGCAAAATAAATGAAGAAGCGGCCACTCTAAAATATTTCATTTTGGAAATTGCAGAATACTTAAGTAAAGAAAAAAGTAAAATTTAAGAGAGAAAATGCAGGTCATACACCGCCAATCAGATTGCCCAACAGCAATAATGACAGCTAGAAAACAGTGGAACAAATTGTATATAATTTAAAGGGAAATTTATTTCCAACCAGAATTAACCAAGCTGGAATGCATGAAGGGAAAGTATGAAGGGAAAATAATGACATTTAACACAGTCAAGTGTCAAAAATGTGCTATCCATGAACCTTTCTCAAGAAGCTATGGGAGGATGTGCTGCATCAAAAATGTGGGAAAACACTACGAAAAAGGGAAATGAGATGCAGTACATAAAAGAAGAAGAGAGAATCCCCAGGATGGTGAAGGAGGGGATCATATCTGAGCCAACAGGTTTAGAACAGGTTTCAAAGAGCAGACAAGAGTATTACAAGAAGAATTGACCCAGCAAATACATGGAGTGGATAGATTGTCAAATACACTTGGCTTCCTTTGTTTGGCTCTCCTATTAAAATGTAAGCTCCGTGAGGTCAGAGAACACATCTGTCAGCCCTACTGAGGGCTGAGAATCTTGTGTTTGATAGTGCTTGATACATAGTTAAGCATTTCATAATTTACTGAAATTTAAAAGAATACTGATACTTTTGTCTTTATTCTTATTATCCTTCTAGAAATATCTTCTTGAAAGGATGAAAAGTACATGCCTAACAGTGCATTCTCAAATCTGATCTAGCCTGCCCATTCAAAAAAAAAAAGAAAGGAGAAAGAAAAGAAAAGAATTACTGTTTTAAATGATACTTTAGGTGATGCCAAATTGTACTCATATTTTTAGGAGTGCAAATTGACAATATCTATCAAAATTTAAAATGCATTTACATTTTGACAGCAATTTCACTTCTGTAGGTATAGAAAAATCCTTATGCAAAGGTAGAGTGTGGGGAAAAACCGGTCAGCGTGGTATTGTTTATAACTAAAAACTGGAAACCACCCATTTTTTTTTCATCTAAAGGGACTTAGGAAATAAACTTTGAATACAATGGATTATAATGTAGCTGTTAACACAAAATGAAGTAGATATGTATGTGTCAACTTATGAATATCTTACCAAGTATATTTTTAAGTGAGAAAACTGAGATGCAAAAAGATAGGAATGGAATGATCTGACTTGTGCAAAGGAAAATATTCATAAACAATATGGAACAATGTATAGGTATCTTCTCCCACTATATTCAAATTATCAATAATAAATATCACACATTAAAATAATCAGTAAATTTAGATTAATGAAAGAGGTAAACCATGGTATTCTGGTAAATGGTTAACAATTGGCTCCTCAAGAAAAAAAAAATCCTTGATTTATAGAATTTGCCAATATCTTTTGTGTAAAAATTCCCATCATGCTGATTTCACATTACCAACATAATATCACTAAATTCAGAATTGGAAAAAGATGTTCACAATTTGCTCTCCTGAACAAGGAAGGGCCAGCTCCAGCACCACATTCTGGTAACCAGAAGATAAGGACTCTTAATCAGGGCATATGATCTCTGCTCTCCGTCTTCATGGCTCCTTTCTGTCTTTCCGTTGTCCAGCAGTAAGGCCAGAAAGGCCATTCGGCAAGGCAAAACTTTCTGTGATGTTTGATTTCTCTGTGAAGCTGGATGTGCAGAGCTGCTAAATTCAGCTTTTGCACTGAACAAAGATCAGACAATTTACATGATTTTCCTTTGCCCCTTTTGGGCTTTTGGATATGTTTGCATGTAAAGTAAAGAAAATATTAGGTACAACAAGAATGAGCTATCAAATTGATATTTCCTGACCTTTTGAGATAGAAAGCACATCTTAAATTAACAACATGTATGGAATGGATGCAATGAGTTATGCCCTTTGACTTAAAACTATTTGCTTTCTAGATATGTGTGTATGACCATCAACTTTCTGACAGAAACCCTAATACTGGGTCTTTGGAAATCCCCACAGTAAATGCTTGGCTAAATAGCAAGGAAGGAGAAATGATCTTTCCTCGTAAGTGAGTGCTGATCCGAGCAGCAGTTTCTCCATTTGCTCAATGCAGTGTCATCCACCTACCATCACATCTGGGCAAAGGTCGTGCAGCAACAATGTTTATCTATGTCTGTGTTTATTCACAGCTGGAAGTAGGCAAGAAGTGTAGGTGTAAAGAACAAAAAATAAGAAAATAATCAGAAGAAGGAAGAGGGAGGATTTCTGTTATAATATATAAATCTTAGCCATCTTAATAAGGTCCTAACATCCAAAATAGATGATCCTACCATTGAAACTAGGACATTTGTGGAAGGTGCAGAAGGTGTATAACTGATCATTAAGGGCAGACAGAAAGTATAACCTAGGAATATGGAATGGGAATAAACTGAGAATATGGAAATATAGCTCAGAAAGATGAACGGGAAAAATAAACCTAATTATCCATTTAAGTAATCCAGAAGATCCTAAGAAGTATCCATTTAAGTAACCAGAAGATCACAGCGTATGAGGTTAAAATACATTGACTAAGTTGCAAAACTACTATAGGATATTTTTAGAGAAATACAGTTGGATCTTGCTTTGTAGAAATATAAGTATTTCTAAAAAGACATTGATGAAGTACATGTTTGTTGAATTTAATTATCCGTTGGCTTTAATTACGAAGGTAGATGTCTAATTCCACACATTTAATAAAATTACTTCTATAAATGCCAGAATGCTTAAAAATGACATATCTAATGAAAATCTAACAAAACTAACATTAATAATCAACATTGTGCAAAGTTTCTTAAGTTTTGTGTTAATGTTTTAGGACACTGCTTTAGAGGCATGAAAAAGAAAGAAATAGCATTTTAATCTAACAGACCACATTGTTCCAAACAGTAAAGTGTACCAACTTTCTTACCCAATGTTATACAACAGAACAACACATCTTTTCTCTGGTTTATGAGACCTTGTTTCATAAGAATTTATAAAAAGTGCTGACATAAAGAAATAAAAAAGATTGATGTAGATTAAATGTTGGAAAAGATTCAAAAATAAAAGACAGTCCCTCAAATACAGCAGTAAATTTACTTTGCACATTCACATTTGTTGGAACTTATACAACTGTAAATAAAGTACTGGAAGATTACATTTGCCCTGAGTGTTGATTTAAGCAGCAGATTTTTAGCACCCTCTATTCGATGGGGAGAATAAAAGTCCTCTGATACGATAATTCCATTAATCCATGTCAAAACAATGTCCTGAATTATCAATTTTGTAACTGAAAATTTCTGTACATAGAGTTTCTGTATTACAGCATGTCCCTGTAAAACTTAAAAGGACTGTCAGTTTTCCCATTAGACGAAACTCTGTTCAGACCCCAGCCTGAGTAAAATGTCAGGTTCCGATCTCTAAAACCAAAGAAGAATGTGTAGTGCATAATCAAACTGAGTTTTGCCTTGCTAAAGTCAGAAATAATTCCTTTCAAGTTTCTTCTGACTTTATCCAGGTCGTGTAATCCCAACCAAACATGGCCAGTTCTAGGGCTTTGGTGCACACTATGTTAGAAACCCTAGAGGATGTTCTTAAAATATATTCAAATATTAAAAGTTCTTTAATTTAAAATGAAATTTTAATGTGTATAAATGAAGGACCAGAATTTATAAATGCCCTAATGTTATTAGCTATAATATTTGTGAAAGATTATTCTATAATTATGTTTAAATTAATGGAACAAGTGTATCTGCAGACACAAACCAGAATAGAAAAGAATCATGACTTGAATGCAAATCTTAATTGGCATTATTATAATAGTATCTGAAGAATCGAATGCCAGATGAAACAGAAACTTTGTTTAATAAACAAATACAGTGCTGCACTCAATAAAAGAAAGATTGTAAGGAAAAATTTTAGCTATCATATTACTCACCTATTCATTCTAAAGCGTAATTGTCAGCTTTATTTTCCTATGCCAGAGTAAGCGGCTGCATCTTTGGGATATTTATAATTTGTGCAATTTATTGAGACAGATCCAATTCCTTTTTTATTTGTTTTCCCAAAGCACCTATTTTTTTACCTTTGCTGACCAGTGCAAAATCATCCTCACTAATGTTTATAAAATACCACATTATTGTTAGATATCGAATCCAAATGCAAGCACTGCAGGTTCTAACAGATAGGAGCTTGATGGAATCTGTCTTTAGATTGCTGCTGTCCAGACTGCCTAAGCATAGATTCTGTAAAAGTCAGTGACATGAACGCATGGAAAGGAAGAAAGACAGGTGTGTGTGTGTGTGTGTGTGTGTGTGTGTGTGTGTGTGTGTGTGTGTACAGGCACAGATGTGTGTTTGGGAAAAAACAGCAGATGGATACAAATGGACAGAGAAAGAAAAAAAGAGAAAATTCAGCTACAAAAAACATTCTAAAACCTGGATGTGAAAATATGACAACAGTCAACTTTTCCCAATGGCTATTAACCCATCATAAGTTAAATGTAAGAGCTATTAGGATTTATGTTCATAAATTCTTAATTCTTATTTTGAATATTTAAAAATTCTTAATTTGGATTTTAAAACATTTACAAGTTATTTGTACTCCAAATTCTAAGTATTTATAAATAATACTACATATGATAGGAAATACCAACTACCAGAAAAGAGCATTATATTCTGTAGCTTCTGATTAAATTAAAATGGTAGAGGTCTTATTTCCCAGTAGTTAAGGAGCCATAGAACATTTTACTGCTTTTCCTTAAATCAGTGCTGAAATTCTGCCTTTCTCTCCCACAGAGAGAATGGCCTTAACAACAGTGGAATATTTGCTGGGTGGTGGGAATGTGCAGAGCCTTGACTTCCATAGATTCTCTGCCCAGTATTATGGAAAAAATGAGGACTAGTTATGCTTGTTTTCAGCATATGGCACACCTCCACATTGAAGAAGGAAGAATACAAATGGAAGAATGGAACCAACACTAATTTTATTTATATCATTTGCTAGGGATTATTTCATGATCATTCCCTACCTGAACCCCTTTAATCCTCCAAATAACTGTGATATATAGTAATTACCCCCATTTTACTAGTGAAGAAATTAGAGCCCTGAGAAAATAAGGAAATTATCCAAGGTTATAGAGATAGTAAGTATAGAATAGATAGCATCCCAATAAGGAGGCCTAAGCACATGTCTCAGTCTTTACATGTGTAAAACCTAGAGGTAGTTCATAATAAACACCTTGCAGGACTTATGAGGGAATTCAGAATATGTGAGCATAATCCATAAATGCATTACTGCTTCATTCATGAGTTCTATTTGCATTAGTATGAAATCCATATATGTAGGTATTATTGGAGGAAATCTTGGATCTGTGAACATTTGATATGTGGAATTAGTAAAATGAATTGCTTTTAGTTACTAGTTAGCAATTGAAATTCAGTCTGAGTTGACCACTGACCCTGTAAAAGACCACAAGATGAACCCATTTGTTGATAAAGCAGTTTCCAAGATCTGCTTCAGAAAAGGTTAACATCACTTTGACAGAAACTCAGTTGCACCTCCAAATGAGGACTTACAGGTTTTTAGGGTCTGGATTGGGTGGTTTCAAGGCAAATATTAAAAGGTGGAGAACTGGTTGGAATTGGGTTGAGTTTATGATATTGTAGCTTTGAACTGGTGAAAAAGCAAGAACAAATTCCTGAATTGAGTGTTCATGAGCAAACTTAAGTCCTGATAAGTAAGCTGTTTTCATTAGGTTATAAGCTTATCTTCCAGTAGAAAGAATTTTTTGGAGCACATAATTAAATTACTTTTACTTGTTCAGTGTTGTGTAACACAGGGGCAGGAAATTGTGATGGTTTGGGCTATCATTTGTGTCATGCCAAATATAAAATGTTTCAGTTTGACAGCAAAGCTCGTTCTGACTTTCTCTCTCCTAAGAAGGGTGAAACTACCCAGTGAATGAGCCCTCAATACTCTGACTTTACCTCAATCTTGATTTCCCATTTTTTCTTTAATCTTTCTTCCAGTTATAGAAGGGAAAATATCCTTTTTGTGTGTGAAAACGAGCCCACTTATCTGAAGACTAGCTTGTGTACCTTCATAATTCCTTTGGGATGAAGCTTACTCCAACTGCCTCTCATTTTTCTCATGCCTCTGTTGCCTTATCCTCAATGTTTAAACATACTTAAGTTTGTGGTCTTTACAAAATTGATTTAAAATGAACCTTACACAATCCAAAGTCATTGACACACATGAGTTTAAATGCACTGGTAGGTCCTTCAGGAGAAGAAACTTAGGGAGTCCATGACAATATTTTCCCCCAAATCTAGAACAATGAGGAAAGTGAGTACTGAAAATCTTTATAGAGCAATATCCCTACTAGTTACACAACTTCATTTGGATAATAGAGGCAGATGACTATTTCATGAAAAAGAACTACTAAGTGATAAAAGATCATAAACTTAGTTTAGTTAGCATGAATCCTACACAATTGTAGAGTTATGGGCCAGTATGAATCCTATTGAGTTAGTCTTTGAGCCAGTCTCAAAAGAAAGAGAGAGAGAGAGTTCCCTGGGTGAAATTTGAAATTGGCACCTGTACACAGAAGCCACTCCACACTGGTAAGTGGTATTTTTAATGTGAAAGGGCATTTACATATGAGGCTTGTCCTGGGCAGTTGCAAAATGAGTAGATATTTGCACACACTTGCCAAAATATTAAAAGTTTATATACAGCCCTAATGAGGTTTAGTCATGATGTCTCAAAACCACATTGTGCTTTCAAGGCTGTGTCCTTGAAATGGCTCCTAGTGAAATGGGAACAGTGGGCAGGACATATATTCCAAGGACAGGGAAGGAGGTAAGGAGCTTCTAACTTCCCAGGTCCAGCTTGTGGGTCAACCAGAAGTCACATCCTCTCAATGCCCTCCTCTCACAGAGAGAGACAGGCAGACAGAAAGACAGATACAGAAACAGAGACAGAGACTGAGAGCAATCCAGCTAGCAGTATGATTCAGAAAACTTGTTGCAGAGAGAGGAATTTGATCCTTAGTCACCTGGATGTCCTGCAGAACAGATTTTTCAGTCAATTAGATTTAAGTCTGATAGTGAATTGTTCCCAGGGCTCAGGGCTCTACCACCATCAGGGACGATGACTCTACATTGCTTAAATATGTGCAAAGGAGTGTGTGTGTGTGTGTGTGTGTGTACATGCATGCATGTGCATCCACGTGTGTGCGTAGGGTTCCCACAAACCAAATAAGAAACTAAGCATCTCAATTTTGAGGTGTAGGCCAGGAAGCTTCAAGATAGCCATCAGTCTCCATGCCCTTTTCTGAGGGAAGCTTTTAAGGCAGTTTTCTCAGCTATCTTGGTATCAAATGACTTTACCAGGAAACTATACCTGAATTAAAAGCAATCCAGTAGGGATATTCCATTTGAACGATTACTAAGCAACCTAATTAGCATAGCTGTGCCTAAAAAATTGAGTGAAGGACCAGATAATACTGGGATGACAAGACCAGGTGGACAGGATGACCCACACTGCCATCATGGTGACCTATAATTAATTACCTTTCAAATCTCCAAGTTCTGAGTTAATTCATTTCCTTCTTGAGCCATGCTTGTGTGAATAGTTTGATGTAAAAACAAACAAAACAAAGCAAAATCCAATATTCAGGGACAGACACTTCAGAGCCATCACTTGGCATCAGACTTGGCTCCAGTTTCTCTAGAGAAGCTTAACAGGCCTTTGTTAAGCTGACTCATCCAGCACCATCAAAGGCCAGGTTACCCAAAGATTGCTAAGGTAGCAAAATATCCAAGGACATCTCACCTACCATAGATCCAGCTGAGGGTCAAGAGATTTTTAAAAATATGCAGGACCAGGTACAAGGAGGATTCTGCCTTGATCTACATTAGAAGCTACAGGTAGGAGGAAAGGAGCAAGGGCATGGTGAGAAGAACAAGAGTAATAGTTTTGACCATTAGTGTGGATTTGTAAGAGGACCGTGTAAGCTGCATCCTCTTCCATGTTGTTTCCTAGAGGGGATCAGCAGAGAAACCCCAGGTAGGTTTGTAAATCCAAAAGTGGAGTTTAGCTGCCCAAAGTGTAGTCTGGAAACACATTATGTCTTAGAGACGTAGGTATCACTTAGGTACTTAGAGAAAAGTACCTAATAGGGAAACTGAGAAGTGGCACAACAATGGCTAGACATTAGCATCAGGTGCCAGTTCGGGGCGGGGTGGGGGAGGCCCCGGTAACACCCCAAACAGATACAAACCTCGGCATGTTGCCAAGAGAGACTCACATTTTCACATGGCCCTGAAAAGGCAGGCAAATGTATTCAGCAGTAGAAATAGTTTATGAACAAACAGGAGACTTTAGGCCAGGGTGGGAAGCTGCTATTCAGCAGTAGATGGAGTATGGTGCATTTATACATCAGCGTCAAAAGATGGAACAGGATGCATTCACCCATCAGCCAGTGCCTGCATACAGGGTCACGAGGGCTTCAGGAGGGGGTCAGAGGGCAAACCCCAATGGATACCAGTGACAACAAGCTGACCAAGGACTAAATGCCTGATGTGGAAGCCAGGAGGCATCCATGACATCTTGGATGCTGCACTAGAGAGAATATGTGGAAAGGTAAACCATGCATTTATTTGGGCTTAAAACTGAAATGTCTGAAAAAAAAAAAAACCACAGGACAATTGAGTTCACCTAACTAAATATTCAAATGAGACCAAGTTTTCTGCCAATAGGAATGGAAGTTCAAGATAGATACTAAGTTTATAGAATATGAAGTTTCATTTCCTGTACACCTGGGTGTGTGTAAACCACATTCACTGAAATGGAAATTAGAGACAAAAGATAGTAGTATCCGTGCCTACTTCTGTCTCATACAAACACATGGTGAAGAGAATACCTTTGTATACATTTTAAGTGGGAGAAAACTGAAGTTAACAGAGGGTATGTAACTCATATACATAGCTAATAAATAGATCCAATATTTAAAATGAAAGATGTATGAATTCACAGCTAGTTTTCTCTAACATATTGGGAGTTATTAATATCCTGCTTTAAAATTACCCTGCTGTCCTTTCTAGCACACATGTATCCTTAATTGCCAAATTTCTAGAACATATTATTGAATTTTATATTTTATTTTAGCATCAAGCACCTCTTCAAATGCAACCCCTAAATCTATATGCTTTTGTTAACACACATACTCAGAAGCACATGTGCTCACACACACATGCATACAAACACCTACAATATAAATGGAACTGCTCTGGATGACTGAGAGGTGAGGGGCCCACAGGGCCTAGTGCAACACTCCATCAATTTCAGTGATGATCTCTAAAACACTTCCTCAGGACACTCTTAGAAATTCTAATGTGTTCTCTTTTGGAAAGAATTGAGCATATTTATATACCAACTGTCTCCTTGCCTGGTACCTTTATTCTCTTCTACTTGTACCATTTCATGAAACTGATCTCTGAAAGGTTTAAAATTGTCTTGTCTCGGTCAAATTCGGTGGACTTTTATCAATTCTATTTGTATTCCCTCACAACCTTTACTGCAATTAATCCTTTACCCTTGAATTTTTCTTCTCACTCTGTTTCAGAACATGTCAATTTATTAGTCCCCATACTCTCTGACCATTTACTGTGCCTCCTTATCAGGCTCAACTTCCTGCTCTTCCTTTCTAACTAGAAATGGCCCTTGAGACTGAAATCTTAATTCTTTGATCCTCTGTGTCTGCACACACTTTTTCAGTGAGCTGATCCTTTCCCCAAACTTCATTTTATGACCCCTTGGTAATAATTCAAATTATAAACCTCTATACTTTCCCACCATAGTCTCCCACCATCTCTTCAGAGTTATCCCCCCAAACTTCAAAAAGCCCCAAACTAAAACACAATTTTCACCTCAGAACTGCCTTGCTTTCCCCAATATTCCAGCACTACTATCATTTTTTATCCCCCAGAAGTAAAAAATTAAAATCTCAGTTTACTTTTTTCTTACTCCCTATCAATATCCCTTCTGTCACATTATTTTAGCAAATCTTCCTTCAGAATATCTCTCAGATTCATTCCTTCCTCTCATTCTGGCACCGATGTTACTTTTGCAAAGCCTCACATCTGGTTTGATGCAAGTTTTCTGGATTATTAGGTTTCTACCTCTATTATCTGCACACTCTTCTCCATCCTCCATGTAAATACCTAGTTAACCTTCACGCATCTCTATCCTTCCTACGGACACTCTACTTTCTGGTTCCTTTCTTATTTTATTTTATTTTATTTTATTTTATTTTATTTTATTTTATTTTATTTTGTTTTGTTTTATTTTATATTTTATTTTATTTTATTTTATTTTATTTTATTTTATTTTATTTTATTTTATTTTAATTCCAGTATGGTTAACATATACTCTGGCTCTTTCCTATTGGTTTGGACACGTTGCTTACCTCTCCCCATCAGGCATTTCCTCTACTACCCAACGATCTCCCAACTAACTGGTGTGCGTATGCCAGCTTAAGATGGCATCTGTTTTTTTCTACAATCTGATCCTCTGTTTATTCAAATAATGCAAGAGGTTTTTCTCAGTTTCTGTACCCACTCCCCCCCACCATTCTTCCATAAGATTTTTTTATGCTTTTCAGCAAATAATAATTTACCTTGTAAAGACTTCCTTATCTTCATAGGTATTTGTGTGTGTGTGTGTGTGTGTGTGTGTGTGTGTGTGTGTGTGTGTGTCCCTTTGAGGACAGGAATCACATCATACATATTTTATATCCCCTACAGCACCTAGCACATTGTTGAGCACAGTGTTGAGAACATGATTGATAGATTCATTTGACCCTAACTTCACTCTACCTTGTCACCTGTCCTTTTCCCCAATAGGAACTGTTGAATGATTACCATCCTTCTCACATCCTATTTTATAGAGAAAATAAAAGCTATTGAGTGAGAATATTATCACATTTTTAAAAATTTTTTTAATGTTTATTTATTTTGAGAGAGACAGAGAGACAGAGAGAGAGAGAGAGAACGAGTGGGGGAGGGACAGAAAGGAAGACAGAGAATCTGAAGCAGGCTCCACACTGTCAGCTCAGAGCCCAGTGTGGGGTTGAACTCAAAAACCATGAGATCATGACCTGAGCCGAATCAAGAGTCTGACGCTCAACCGACTGAGCCACCCAGGTGCCCCTACTCTCATGTTAGTTCAACACGCTTCTAAATCTCTCTTTCTCTTCACAAATACTTCCCTCCATTCTGTCTGTTAAAGAAAGGTATATTTAAACAAATGCCAAAGTTGCATTGTTTCCAATGCATTGGTTCCATTATTTGCCCAAATTTTGCTTCGTGTTTTTTTTTCCTTTTCTCTTATGTTTTTAGTCCCATTCTTTCTTTTCACTTCTTCACTTAGACCTATATACTCAGTGTTCAACGTCCCAAAGGGTCCTTCCTCCTTCCAGCCCATCGCTTTACTCCCTCCCTCCACCCAGCTTATAAGAATAGTAACCCACACACAACACTTGGATACATCCTGGTCACTGCTTAACCGGCCTCCCATGAGCTCTCTGCTACTCAAACTACTTACTAACAAGCAGCAAGGAATGACATGGTCTTGCTCAGTTTCCTCTTCTTAGACCCCATAAAATTTGATTTTTCTTTTTTATTCTTTGTTTTTTTGAGATATAATTAACATATAATATCTTGTAACTTTAATACAACCTGTTGGTTTGATACATTTATATATCATAATATGATTACTACAGTAGTGTTAGTAATCACATTATGCCATATATTCTCATTTCTTTTTGTGTTAAGAACAGTTAAGATATAGTCTTTTAGCAACTTTAAAGTTTATAATATAGGATTGTTGACTCTATTCACTATGGTGTGCATTAGACCTCTAGAAATTATTTATTTACTATTTGTAAGTTTGTACCCTTAAACATCTCCCCAGTCCCCCTCACTCCCTCTAGCTCCTGGTAATAACCATCATTCTACTCTGTTTTTTACCAGTTCCTTTTTTTTTTTTTTAGGTTCCACATATAAATAAGATTATATGGTATTTGTCTTTATCTCAGTTAGCAGAACACCTTCAAGGTTTATCCATGTTGTGGCAAATGGAAGGATTTCCTTCTTTCTAATGGCTATAAACATTGGGGTACAAGTGCCCCTATGCATCAGTACTCCTGTATCCCTTGGGTAAATTCCTAGCAGTGCTACTGCTGGGTCATAGGGTGGGTCTATTTTTAATTTTTTGAGGAACCTCCACACTGTTTTCCAGAGTGGCTGCACCACTTTGCATTCCCACCAACAGTGCAAGAGGGTTCCTGTTTCTCCTCATCCTCGCCAGCATCTATAGTCTCCTGATTTGTTCATTTTGGCCACTCTGACTGGCGTGAGGTGATAGCTGAGTGTGGTTTTGATTTGTATTTCCCTGATGAGGAGCGATGTTGAGCATCTTTTCATGTTCCTGTTGGCCATCTGGATGTCTTCTTTAGAGAAATGTCAATTCATGTTTTCTGCCCATTTCTTCACTGGATTATTTGTTTTTTGAATGTGGAGTTTGGTGAGCTCTTTATAGACTTTGAATACTAGGCCTTTGTCTGATATGTCATTTGCAAATATCTTTTCCCATTCTGTTGCTTGCCTTTTAGTTTTGTTGATTGTTTCCTTTGCTGTGCAGAAGCTTTTTATCTTCATGAGGTCCCAATAGTTCATTTTTGCTTTTAATTCCCTTGCCTTTGGGGATGTGTAAGTGAGAAATTGCTGCGGCTGAGGTCAGAGAGGTCTTTTCCTGCTTTCTCCTCTAGTGTTTTGACGGTTACCTGTCTCACATTCAGGTCCTTTATCCACTTTGAGTTTATTTTTGTGAATGGTGTGAGAAAGTGGTCTAGTTTCAATCTTCTGCATGTTGCTGTCCCGTTCTCCCAGCACCATTTGTTAAAGAGACTGTCTTTTTTCCATTGGATATTCTTTCCTGCTTTGTCAAAGATTAGTTGGCCATACTTTTGTGGGTCTAGTTCTGGGCTTTCTATTCTATTCCATTGGTCTATGTATCTGTTTTTATGCCAATACCATGCTGTCTTGATGATTACAGCTTTGTAGTAGAGGCTAAAGTCTGGGATTGTGGTGCCTCCTGCTTTGGTCTTCTTCTTCAAAATTACTTTGGCTATTTGGGGCCTTTTGTGGTTCCATATGAATTTTAGGATTGCTTGCTCTAGCTTTGAGAAGAATGCTAGTGCAATTTTGATTGGGATTGCATTGAATGTGTAGATAGCTTTGGGTAGTATTGACATTTTAACAATATTTATTCTTCCAATCCATGAGCATGGAATGTTTTTCCATTTCTTTATATCTTCTACAATTTCCTTCATAAGCTTTCTATAGTTTTCAGCATACAGATCTTGTACATCTTTGGTTAGATTTATTCCTAGGTATTTTATGCTTCTTGGTGGAATTGTGAATGGGATCAGTTTCTTTATTTGTCTTTCTGTTGCTTCATTATTAGTGTATAAGAATGCAACTGATTTCTGTACATTGATTTTGTATCCTGCAACATTGCTTAATTCATGTATCAGTTCTAACAGACTTTTGGTGGAGTCTATCGGATTTTCCATGTATAATATCATGTCATCTGCAAAAAGTGAAAGCTTGACTTCATCTTTGCCAATTTTGATGCCTTTGATTTCCTTTTGTTGTCTGATTGCTGATGCTAGAGCTTCCAACACTGTGTTAAACAACAGCGGTGAGAGTGGACATCCCTGTCGTGTTCCTGATCTCAGGGGGAAAGCTCTCAGATTTTCCCCATTGAGGATGATATTAGCTGTGGGCTTTTCATAAATGGCTTTTATGATGTTTAAGTATGTTCCTTCTATCCTGACTTTCTGAAGGGTTTTTATTAAGAAAGGATGCTGAATTTTGTCAAATGCTTTTTCTGCATCGATTGACAGGATCATGTGGTTTTTACCTTTAGACATTTATAATTGTTAGTTATTCTTGATGGATAGACCCTGTAATTATTATATAATGCCCTTCTTCATCTCTTGTTACAGGCTTTAATTTGAAGTCTAGTTTTTCTGATATAAGTATGGCTACTCCAGCTTTCTTTTGACTTCCAGTAGCATGATAAATAGTTCTCCATCCCCTCTCTTTCAATCTGAAAGTGTCCTCAGGTCTAAAATGAGTCTCTTGTAGACAGCAAATAGATGGGTCTTGTTTTTTTTAATCCATTCTGATACCCTATGTCTTTTGGTTGGCACATTTAGTCCATTTACGTTCAGTGTTATTATAGAAAGATATGGGTTTAGAGTCATTGTGATGTCTGTAGGTTTCATGCTTGTAGCAATGTCTCTGGTACTTTGTCTCACAGGATCCCCCTTAGGATCTCTTGTAGGGCTGGTTTAGTTGTGATGAATTCCTTCAGATTTTGTTTGTTTGGGAAGACCTTTATCTCTCCTTCTATTCTAAATGACAGATTTGCTGGATAGAGGATTCTCAGCTGCATATTTTTTCTGTTCATCACGTTGAAGATTTCCTGCCATTCCTTTCTGGCCTGCCAAGTTTCAGTAGAGAGATCCATCACTACTCTTATTGGTCTCCCTTTATATGTTAGAGCACATTTATCCCTAGCTGCTTTCAGAATTTTCTCTTTATCCTTGTATTTTGCCACTCTCACTATGATATGTCATGCAGAAGATCGATTCAAGTTACATCTGAAGGGAGTTCTCTATGCCTCTTGGATTTCAATGCTTTTTCCTTCCCCAGATCTGGGAAGTTCTCAGCTATTATTTCTTCAAGTACGCCTTCAGCACCTTTCCCTCTCTCTTCCTCCTCTGGAATACGAATTATGTGTAGATTATTTCTCTTTAGTGCATCACTTAGTTCTCTAATTTTCCCCTCATAACCTGGATTTTTTTATCTCTCTTTTTCTCAGCTTCTTCTTTTTCCATAATTTTATCTTCCAGTTCACCTATTCTCTCCTCTGCCTCTTCAATCCGAGCTGTGGTCCTCGCCATTTTATTTTGGAGCTCATTAATAGCATTTTTTAGCTCCTCCTGGCTGTTCCTTAGTCCCTTGATCTCTGTAGCAATAGATTCTCTGCTGTCCTTTATACTGTTTTCAAGCCCAGCGATTAATTTTATGACTATTATTCTAAATTCACTTTCTGTTGTTTAAATCCTTTTTGATCAGTTCGCTAGCTGTTGTTATTTCCTGGAGATTCTTTTGAGGGGAATTCTTCCGTTTCATCATTTTGGATAGTCCCTGGAGTGGTGCGGAACTGCAGGGCACTTCCCCTGTGCTGTCTTGAATAACTTGCGTTGGTGGGCGGGGCCACAGTCAGACCTGATGTCTGCCCTCAGCCCACCTCTGGGGCCACAGTCAGACTGGTGTGTACCTTCTCTTCCCCTCTCCTAGGGGTGGGATTCACTGTGGGGTGGCGTGGCCCATCTGGGCTACTTGCACACTGCCAGGCTTGTGGTGCTGGGGATCTGGCGTATTAGGGGGGTGTGGATCGGCAAGGTGCACAGGGGCAGGAGGGGCAGGCTTAGCTCACTTTTCCTTCGGAGATCCGCTTTGGGGGGTCCCTGCGGCACCAGGAGGGAGTCAGACCCACCGGAGGGATGGATCCGCAGAAGCACAATGTTGGGTGTTTGTGCCGGTGCAAGCAAGTTCCCTGACAGGAACTGGTTCCCTTTGTGGTTTCAGCTGGGGGATGGGCAAGGGAGACGGCGCTGGCGAGCGCCTTTGTTCCCCGCCAAACTGAGCTCTGTCATCCAGGCTCAACAACTCTCCCTCCCATTGTCCTCCAGCCCTCCCGCTCTCTGAGCAGAGCTGTTTACTTATAACCTTCCAGATGTTAAGTCCCACTTGCTGTCAGAACACACTCTGTCCGGCCCCTCCGCTTTTGCAAGCCAGACTCAGGGGCTCTGCTTTGCCGGCGGCCTGCCCCTCTGTGCCGGCTCCCTCCCGCCAGTCCGTGTAGCGCGCACCACCTCTCCGCCCTTCCTACCCTCTTCCGTGGGCCTCTAGTCGGCGCTTGGCTCTGGAGACTCCGTTCTGCGAGTCTTCTGGCAGTTTTCTGGGTTTTTTAGGCAGGTGTAGGTGGAATCTAAGTGATCCGCAGGACAAGGTGAGCCCAGTGTCCTCCTATGCCACCATCTTCTGTTCAATCTGTTTATTTATATTTTTAAAGAAAGTGTGAGCAGGGGAGACAGGGAGCCCAACATGGGCGTTGATCCCACGACATGGGGCCTGATCCCACAACCCTGGGATCATGACCTGAGCCGAAATCAAGAATCGATTACTCAACTGACTGAGCTACCCAGGTACCCCTCAAGATGCTGATTTAAATTCCTTCAGATATATACTCAGGAATCAGATTTCTGGATCATATGGTAGTTCAGTTTTTAATTTTTTAAAGAACTGTCATATTTTTTCCTTATTAGCTGTAAAAATTGAACCACCATATGATTTTTCAACAGTTGTCAAGTCTTTTTGGTTCACTCCCATTTTAAAAAGTTCCTCCTCCCTTGACTTACAATGCCACAGTCCTGTTTTTCTTGCTAATATTGTGTTCTTTTTTCCCTTTGCTCACCCTTCTTCATAACTCCTCTTCCTCTTTCCCTTGCCAAAGATAGGAATTCCCAACAGGGATACCAGTCATTTTGCTGATGGATCTAATGCATTCAACTGAGAGAAATTGTATTGAGTCTCTTGGCTTTCAGGGAGGCTTGGAGGAATGGACCTCAGGGAGCTGGTAGCCCACAGTCAGGACCAGCCTGGTCAGTTTGGCCCAGTGTGCCATGAGAAGGTTAACATTTTGCATGCATACTGTGTGGTGTTCAGAAAATACTGCCCTAAGGTTCTATTCTCAATACAATTCTCATCTTTTGTCAGAGAAATATTTCCTACCTTCTTTCCTTAAAAACAAACAAAAAACCCAAATCTGAAAAACTTCCTCACTGCCTACAAAAGAACAGCCAAACGCCTCAATTGGAATTCAAAGTTGCTTACATTCTGACCCACTTCTATTTTTCTAGTTGCATTCTCCATAATTTTCTGCCATGTAACTAGCCATCCAGCGATAGCCTCTTGCAAACTGTCAATTCTGATGGGCGGTTTTACATTTGAGAGCTGATGCCTATGGCCTTACTCATTTCTCCAACTGTTGAATTCACCCTAATAGGAGCCAGCTCAAAATGTCATCTCTTTTGTGTATACTACCTCAATCCCTTTGTTAGAACCAGTAAGTGTTTCTTATATATTCCCGTGGTACATTTACAAATACCTATAAACTAGCAACTATAAAGGTCTAATTTGTACTCTCTACTAGTTGACAATGTTAGGTAAACAGCAAGTGCCATATGTATACAAAGTTTTACATATAGCAAACTTTACCTTTGTTTAAAAACCAATTAAATTTATATAAGCAAGAGAGTTTTGTGCAAGATATTCAAGAATTTGCAAAAAACAAAAACAAAAACAAATGTAATGCCCTTTAGTGCCTGTAAATGTGAAAATAACTCTCCTACCTAGCTCATAGTGTCCTTATTCCCACTCATTCTACCTGAGGACTAAATGAAATAATTGATGTAAAAGCACTTTTATGATAAGTGTAAGGCATTATACAAATTTCTGGCATTAGTAGTACATACAGCCTAGCTCCTATGGCCTCAAGCAGATTTCTTTCATAATGGCTGAGTCCATACATGTTAAATGAAGTATAGCACTGGGGCAGTCATTGGATATTCCAGGCCAATCAATAATTACACCCTAAATAGAAAATTGAAGCAAAAGTGTTTTTGTTTAAATTATTCAGGCTGTTGCTTTAATTCTGTGCTTTATTTTGTGTAGAAAAAAATTATATTAGGTAACTGTGTATTTAATACAATCATGTATCAAAGCTTCCCTTGAAAAATGAAAGTACTTTGGAAAATTTCATTCTAAGAGTTATTTCTTTGCCAATTTAAAAAACCTTGTTCTTCCTTTTTAATGTCATCATCCTTAATAATTGGTTTATGTATCCAACTTTTCACATATATGAATATAATTTAATTAAAACCAAATGCTTTTAACAAATATGTGTTAGATGCCAATGTACAAAGTCACTTTGCTATACACCATGTATTAAAACAAATTGTCACACCAAGATCTATATCAACATAGAGCATTCAAAGGAAACAGGATACATATAAACTATAATTGAAGGGATGATAAAATAAGGCCTATAGGTAAATCATAATCAAAGAGAGTGCGATCAATGCTAACTTAGATTGGACTAAATGTATCGCAAAGAAGATGCCATGGAGGAGATAGCCTTTGAATTTGTCCACATATTTTACTTTAGATGTGTATAAGTGTTCAAGGTTAGAAGGAGAGAGCAACTTTTGGTTTTCCCATTATAACTATATTTTTCAGCTTAGATGGAAACAGTTCCAGGGCAATTCACCCCCTCCTGGTTTTCTATCTATGTGTGTGCATCTTTGAGAAGTGGGATTAGAGAGAAACCTGCAGGCATATTAATAAATAAATTTCACATGCTGTTAGATATTAAGTAAACATACAGATAAATATTCCTCTAGGGGTTATGATCTTATAACCTGGAGATTTCTAATTTGGCACCTATGACATATAGTTACTTCCCACAGGGGTTTTCAGTAAATTAATTCTCATATTTTCAATTTTAAAATATGTTCAATCCAGGTTTACTTAAATTTCTTCCTGGATGATTCAGTGTGTTAGTTGTATATAAACAAAGTAAGTTGTAGGCTTACACTTAATATGTTTGTTCTTATTTTCTATCATTTCAAATATACAACAATGAGCAATATAAATACTTGGCAGCAAAAATACTGAAAGTTACTAAAATATTGAATACTAATACTAAATACAACTAAAAATACTGAAGATCATTTAAATAATTGAGAAGTCTCAAGGTTTTGAAATGCATACATACATTAGGTAATAATCAAAATTCAAATGTTACATGTTTGAAAATTTCAGTTGCAATGCAAGGAAATTCTGTCAATTGATTATTAATATATTAGAATAAAAAATATTATTATACTATGAGAATGGCTGGTTTAGAAAAGTGACACCAGGACATAATGACTTTAAGTATGAACTTAACTCTCCTGCAGGTATGCATATGTTATAAACTCTTCTAGATTAAGAAAAATTTTACTTAAGTATAGTATGAATAAAATAGAATTTTTATATATATTACAAGAGATATATAATATCTCTTCAGAGATATTATTTGAGATTATTTTAAACCTAATCTTGTGTATTGATAAAAAATTTCCCTCTTTTTTTTTTAAACTATAAACATGACCTTATTTAGTTATCAGCTAGCCATAAGCATAGTTACATAGATTGTCCAGGGTGGATAAATAAAAATGTCTCATGCTAGGGTGCTAGATTAAGAGAAGGAGAAAGAGCACAGCAAATTCTTGCCTTCCACCTTCTGGCATTATGCATAGACAAGAAAGAAAAGCAAGAGGAAGTATCTAGTAACTGGGATGACAGGACAGCAGAGCCAGGGTCTGGGGGGGGTGGGGGCGGGGGGTGGTGGTGGTAAATATAAAGTTTAACAAAAAACTGTCTTGAGAGTGGTCACAATATCAGGAGTTATAAGATATTGAGGAATGACCTTGTACGACAAAATTTATGGAGAAGTTACTCAGATTAGAAAGAGCATTAAATTAGCAATCACAAGTTCCACTCCCAGTTCTGCCATTTAGTTAGAAAAAAAATGACATATTGTGTCTCCAGTTACCTCTTCAAGAAGGAAGAGGTACGCCTACTTTGGAAGACATTGGCCATTTCTTACAAACTAAACATACTCTTATGATAGGTTCCAGCAGTTGTGCTTTTTGGTATTTATCCAAAAAAGTTGAAAACTACATCCACACATAAACATGCACACAGATGCTATAACACCTTTATTCAGAGTTTCCAAAACTTGGAAGTAACCTAAATATCCTTCAGTACATGACTGGATAAATAAACTGTTGAATGTCCAGGCAATGGAATATTATTCAGCACTAAAAATAAATGAAGTATCAAGCATGAAAAGACATGGAAGAAACTTAAATGCATAAAACTAAGTAAATTAAGCCAATATGAAAATGATACACACTGTATGATTTTAACTCTATGGCATGCTGAGAAATGCAAAATTGTGAACACAGTACAAAAGATCAGTGGTTGCCAGGGGTTGACGGGCAGGGTCAAGATAAATAAGCAGAACCCAGAAGTTTTTAGGGCAGTAAATATATTCTGTGTGATACTATAATAATAGATACATGTCATTATATATTTTTCCAGATCCATGTGACTGACATACAACACTCAAGAGTGAATTCTAATGTAAAATATGGATTTTTGATGATTATGATGTCATAATAGTTCATCAACTGGGAAATCTTTGCACCTACTCCTGAAATTCGCTATGAACTTAAAAGTGCTCTCATAAATAAAGACTTAAAAAATAAAGAAGGGATTATAATAGTGTTTGCTGTTATAAAGTAAAATATCATAATACAAATAAGAGCCCTTCACAGACTAATTACTATAGAACTGTAAGCCATTATTTTTATGGCTATTAACTGCTAAAAATTACTAAAATATAAGTAGGCATGCTTTTTGAAGTTGGATGTTTGATAAGTCTATATTATAATTAATATGAGGGAAGATTATTTCTCCAGTAGTATAGAAAGCCCCAAAGTATCAAAGTTTATGCTGTAAATTATGGACATTTAATGAAGAACCATGAGCATGGACACAAAGTGACAAGACTCAACTATTAGAAAGTTTGAGGGATGAATTAAAACTAGGAACGTTTTTGCACTGTTGGTGAGAATGCAAACTGGTGTAGCCACTCTGGAAAACAGTATAGAGGTTTCCCAAAAAGTAAAAATAGAACTACCCCATGACCCAACAATTGCACTACTAGGTATTTATCCAAAGTATACAAAAATGCTGATTCTAAGGGGCACATGCACCCCGATGTTTATAGCAGCACTATTAGTAATAGCCAAATTATGGAAAGAGCCCAAATGTCCATTGATAAATGGATAAAGAAGATGTGGTATATATGCACAATGAAATATTACTCAACAATCAAAAAGAATGAACTCTTGCCATTTGCAACAACATGGATAAAACTAGAGTGAATCATGCTAAGTGAAATAAGTCAGTCAGAGAAAGACAAATATCCTATGATTTCACTCATTCCTATGTGGAATTTAAGAAATCAAACAGATGAACATAGGAGAAGGGAAGGAAAAATAAGATAAAAACAGAGAGAGAGGCAAACCACAAGAGACTCTTAAATACAGAGAACAAACTGAGAGTTGATGGAGAGGAGGTGGGTGAGGGGATGAGTTAAATGGGTGATGGGCATTAAGGAGGGCACCTGTTGGGATGAATACTCGGTGTTCTATGTAAGTGATGAATCACTAAATTCTACTCCTGAAACCAATACTACACTATATGTTAACAAACTTTAATTTAAATTAAAAAAAAAAAGAGCAACATTAAAATAAATTAGATCAACAAAAAAGCAATTCCAGTAGTTCTGATGGAAAATAACAAAAGCAAAAAACACAAAGAAAAGTCCAACAGAAAAGGCACTTAGAAATGATAAGAGCTAAGGGTGCCTGGGTGGCTCAGTCAGTTGAGCAGCAGATTCTTGATTTCGGCTTAGATCATGATTCCAGAGTCATGGGGTTGAGCCCCACATTTGGCTCCATGCTGAGTGTGGAGCCTGCTTAAGATTCTCTCTCTCTCCCTCTGCCCCTCTCTTCTGTGCTCGTTCTCTCTCTCTCTCACTCTCTCTCTCTGTGTCAAATAAAAAAATTAAAGAAATGATAAGAACTAGTAAGTTTGGTATATGTACAATGTAGTGATCATAATTAACAATAATGTATTACATACTTGAAAGTCTTAAGAGAGAAGATCTTAAAACTTATCACCACATACTAAAAAAATGGTAATTTCGTGAGGGGATAAAGTTGTTAACTAACATTAGCATGATAATTATATATTATATAGATAGATGATATAGATAGATATAGATATAGATATATAGATATAGATATAGACAGTAAAACCTTAGTTTGCAAGCATAATTCATTCCAGAAACATGCTTGTAATCAAAAGCACTTACATATCAAAGTGTCATGAACCATTGGCTTAGTTGAGATTATGGGATGTTTGGCATCGTGTACTACTTGTATTGCCAAACATCACTTGTTTACCAAATTAAGATTTATTAGAAATATCTTGCAGAACTCACAGAACAAGTTACTCACAATCCAAGTTTTTACTACATATCCAGTCATCACATTGTACACCTTAAACTTACATATGCTATATGTCAATAATATCTTAATAAAGCTGGGGGGAAATGAAAGAATTTAATGACCAAGTGTATATGTCAAGCATGGGACAGCAAGGTATCTTACAATGACTTTCATTAAGTTTTAATTTACTGAGAGTTTTATCATGAATGGAAGTTTAATTTATTTTGAATGGTAGATGTATTTTCTTTTGCATCCATTGAGAAAATTATATTTTTCTCTTTTAGTCTATCATTGTGGTAAATTAGGTTAATTAATTTAATGGTAAACCAACCTCCTTTCCTGTTCTGTGTCTCTTCACTTGGCTAGGCCACCTGATTTGTGTACTTTATAATAAAATGGTTATTATAAGTGTAGCACTTTCTTGGATTCTTTGAGACATTCCAGCAAATTAACAAACCTGAGAGAGTTTGTGGAAACCTCCAAATTTATAGCCGGTCAGGCAGAAGTGTGGATTTGGGAGACCTGGGACCCTATAAATATTGCTGGTGTCTGTAGTAAGGGCAGTATTGCTGGGGACAATGGTCTTTAAATCTGTGGATTTAGCTCTGGGTGGTTTGTGCCACAACTGAATTACAATACACCCTTGAGTTTTTACCAGATGATGATGCGGTATTATTTTTTAGATATTTCTCAGTTTTGTGTGCTAATATTTGGTTTAGGAGTTTTGCATTTATATGCATGAGTTGAAGTAGCATTATTTTACTTTTCCTGAGTTATCTTTGTGAAGCTTTTTGTCAGGGTTATACTAGCCTCCTACAATGAGTTGGGACATGTTATCCCTTTTTTTTCTATTTTCTGAAAAAGTTTGATAAGATAGAATAATTTTTGAACCTTGGCAGAAGCCATTAATGAAGCAATCTGAAACTGGTTTCATTGGGAAAAGGTTTTTGATTAATGGTTTAATTTTTTAGTATCTATGTATATACTATTTACCTTTTCTCTTCTTTCTGAATCATTTTTGAATGATTATATTTTTCCAAAATTTTACCCAGTTATTCTAAAAGCGTAAATACTACCATAAGGTTGTTCACATTAATCTTAACATCTGTTAATAACTCTTTCATGTCTTCAGGATCTGGAGAAATGTTCTCATTAGAGAGAGAGTGTGTGTGTGTGTGTTTACACACAAAGACTTCTCTCTTTTGTCATAGTCTAATCTGATAGGTAATCAGTTTAAGCAGTTATAAAAAAAAACAATTTTTGGCTTTTTGATCCTCTTTATTGTATGTTTTCTATGGTATTAATTTCTGCTTCTATTTTTGATTTCGCCTGTACTGTTTCTACTGCATGAGATGGATATTTAGCACATGAATTTTCAGCTTTCTCTCTCTCTTTATATATGTATATATAGCTTATATATGCTAAATTTATGTGTGTATATATGTAAAATTATATACACAATTTTTCCTCTATGTGTGTTTTTAGCTGCATTCTACAAAGTTTGATATAAACTAAAATTTACATTATCATTGTCATTCAGCTAAAATGTTATCCTATTTTCTTCTTTGAAACAATGATTACTTAAAAGTCTAATTTTTTAAATTTTCAAATGAAAGGAAGTCTTTTTAGTTATCTTTTTCCTGTTTAATTTTAGCCTAATTGTCATTATTTCAGTTCTTAGCTATTAAATAAAATTTTATCTCAGTAGCCAGATAAAGGTCAGTTGTCATAACAGTTCCAAAAATGCTTAAAGATATTATGTTTTTTCCAATTACTAGATACAGCATTTTTAATATAAATATATAATGTATATAATATATGCATATATATAGTATTATTTGCATATATATAGCTATATAGTTACAAACATAGAGGTACATCCAGAATATATGTTTTTGTTATTCAAGATTTCTATATCTTTAATATGTCTATTTTTCCTATTTATTGAAAAAATATTTAAAACTCTTCCCATGATTAATGACTTGTCTGTTTCTCTTTGCATTTCTGTCGTGTTTTACACCACATATTTTCACAATTAATATGTATTATATATGGGTCAGTCAAAAGATTTTTACCTTCATGTCTGTTCAGTTCTGATATTAATATGACCATAGCAATTTTCTTTGATAGTATTTTCACAGCATATATTCTTTATCCTTTTTCTCTCACTCTTTCTGTACCTATGCTTTAGATGTGACTCTTGTGAGTATCATACAATCTTTTTTAATTCAATCATGCAATCTTCATTTTTTAAAGTAGACGCTGGATTTCTTTAAACGTGATATAAGTAAGGATCTACAATTCTATTTTATCCTTTTATGTTCTACAACTTGTTTCTGTCCTAATCCTTTCCTTATTGGGGGTTGATTGATATTATCATTCTTTTTTTTTTTTTAAGCATGTTGACAATAAGATTCTCCTGTCTTAGGGCTTCCATTATCTCTTGAGAATTCAGCTAACAGTCTTTTGAAGGGAACTGTTCTTTTTCTCAAGCTGTTATTAATTTTATTTGTTGTGATGTTTTCCAGTTTTGCTACCATCCATCTCAAGTACCCTGTTGCATATCTGTTGGACTTTTTAAAACTGGATTGGTATATTAGTCTATGATTAATCCTAGATTCTCTAATCTGTTATCTCTGCAAATGTATCCTCTACCTAATTCCTTACCTTTTGTTTCACTAAAGACTAATTAAGCATTTTATTGTAGCTACCATGTTTCTTTCTTTCTTTTTTTTTTTTTTTTTTTTTTTTGGCTTGGATAATGTGGATCCCTCCCGGTTGCATTCTGGATGATATTTCCTGTCTTCCCCATCACTATCTCTTTAGTGCTTCATCTGGTGCAGTTGCTCTTGTTGAGTTTTTAATTTTAATTGTCTTTCTTTTCATTTCGGGTATTATATTTGACTCTTTTTCAATTCTGCTAAATTTTTGTTCCTTCACCCTAAAGATATTTGAAAGCTCATATTTTTCTTCTTTAAACATTTAAATATAATTTTTTAATGCTTGTTTATATTTGATACTTCCAATACCTGGGGTCTTTTCAAGTCTGTTTCTCTTGTTTCCCATTCAGATGCTTTGTTTCCTTGGTGCCTAGTTAGTTTTTATTTTCCGTCATTACCGCACTTGTGAAATTATATGAAGACCTAAGATATAGATAGAACCTTACTCTGGTGGATTTGGATTTGCTTATGCTGGGGACCAGGGGGCACGTCCAATCTGGGAGCACCATAAACCAAGTTAAAGCTTGAAATTTCCTGGCCCTCTAGCTGATGTGAACAAGGCTCAAATCTATGTGAAGGCCAGCCCAAAGTTACAACTTCTCCAAGACATTTAAAAATATATTTTTTTCTCATGCCCTATTCAGTGCCAAGGTAAACTTTTTTGCAGTCATCTTCAAAGAGGGGGTAGGGCGTAGAACTCTTGTTGTTTTGTTTTTCTTGTTTTTATTTTGTTTTGCCCACAGTTATCCTAAGAATAAAGTCCTCTGGGGTTCCTACTTAGTGTGGTAATCTGTTATAATAGACCGTCCACCTTACAAAAGTACTGGACCTTGATTTCTGTTCACCACCAAAACCAAAACCCAAGTTGACCTAGATCATAGTATGCTCCAGGATCCATGTATGTATTTTTTTCCGTAAAAATCTTATGTTCTTTACCCGACCTGCTATGACTATGTAAATTTCTTTTCTCTGCACTATAAGGTGCTTTAGCAGCTTGAAAGAACTTGGTACTTTTTAAAGAAAATCGTTTTTTAATATATCAGCAGCTGCCAACTTCACATAGATTATTACTATAACATTTTGGTTTACAACATAGGTTTGCAAAGTTTCAGACACACAGATAAGTTTACTAGTATTTGGTGATCAAAGCCAAACACAACAGCTACAAGGCATTTTACCATGCTAGTAGGGCAAAGAATTCTAGCTCCATATCAAAGATACATTTTTTAAAATGACAAAAATAATTCTCAAATTTCATACCTTAGCATTTTAAAGAAAGAGGTCAAAATTTATATGTAAGTTATGATTCATTAAAAAGTTATCCATTCTTGAGTGAGTATGATATTATCTGAGGATTATAGTTAACACAAGGAACACTGGATACTATTAACACTAGTAAATAAAAAAAAGAGGAACTCCTTTGAAAATCAGCCTACCCTCTTAATTTCCTTGATAAACTTGGGATCTTCAGTTATTTAGATCTGTGATGTGCACTTGGGCTCTATGAAGCATGTTAAATGATTCCATAATATAATATTTGAACAAATTTAATTATTTCTACCCCTCTACTTTACTAACTTGATATGAGGATTTAGTCAAATTATACACCATCTCTATTTTCTTACTTAAAAATTGAGTAGGATATAGTAATACAACAAGATGTTCTAGAGGGATTCATTATTTAATGTTTCTAAAGTCCTACACAAATGCCAAACTCATTACAGTGCGCATGCTGGCAAGTGGCTAGGGTTTAGGAGATAATGCAAGAGCACACATAAATCAAAATTTCAACATGAACGACCTTCTTTTTGTACCAGAGAATGATTAATCACATCACTGACATCGTGTATGCAGGTTCTTGTTCAATAAGTAACAGTTGACACCATTAAGTTATACCTTTGGCCCCATCCCCTTTCTTTTCACACAGCAGTGGTGGGGGGTTGGGAGGAGGACTACCAATTCTGTGTAGATGCTGAATGCCTTTCAAAGGATAGTTTAGATAACACCAGACTAACTTTCACTTTCCAGGAAAAAAAATATGGAATTGTATGTCATAGTAAATTACTCCCAGACCTCAGTTGAATTACTTCTGAAGGTGACACTTGGAGACTTTTCTGTAGACATCAGTGTCAGTATATAAATTCAGAATGAGATGATTTCACCACTGACACCATTACTATCATTCTGCCAGCCACCATTATTATATCTTGCAAAGATTATCACCAATAGCTTCCTTTTTCAGTCAGGATTGTCTAGAAAAACAGAACCAATGGGATATATGTGTGTGCCTGTACACACACACACACACACACACACACACGTGTATGCATATTTAAACTTATATACATATAAATTTACATATCCTAGTAATTCTCTTTGTCTCTTTCATCTATATCCGTATCCATATCTATATCTGTAATTTATTTTAAGGAATTGGCTCACACAGTTGTGGGGCTGGCAAATTCAAAAATCAGTAGGACAGACCAGCAAGCCATAAACTCAGACAGGAGTTGATGCTACAGTCTTGAGGTAGAATTTCTTATACTCTGGGAAATTTCAGTTTTTGTTCTTTAGGCCATGAACTGTATGGATGAGGCCTACCTGTATTGAGGGTAATCTCCTTGACTTAAAGACACCGATTGTGGATGCTAACCACATCTACAAAATACCTTCACAGTAACATCTAGATTTTTATTTGGATAAATAACTGGGTGCTATAGCCTAGCCAAGGTTACACATAAAACTAACCATCGCATAAACTGACCTGTTTCTTGCATCTTCCCATGTTGCACTGTCACAATTTCTTTTTAGCATAGCAGCCACAGTGATTCTTCAAGACAAGCCGTATCATGCCATTCTCCTTCAAACCTTCCACTAGCTCCTTAAATAACTCTCAGTTAAGTCCAAAGTTCTTACAAAGAAATCCAAGAACTTGGATGATATGGCCCTCTCTGACCTATCTTTGCCCCTACTGTTCTCACCTTGATCATACATCCTCTCTTCTGTTACCCAGCTTACCAGGTACATTCCCATCCTAGGGCCTTTGGGCTGTTCATTCTAATAATTTGAAATATTCTTCTCCCAACACTAATTTCTGATTTCTTCCTAATTTCTTCCTCCTTAGATTTTTTAAATTTATTTTTTATGGAACAATAGTTGACACATGATGTCATACTAGTTTTGGGTATCCAGCATAGTGATTCAATAAGTTTATACATTATGCTGTGCTCACAAGTGTAGCTGCCGTTGTCAACATACAGCACTATTATAATACCATTGATTATATTCCCTGTGCTATGCCTTTTGCTCCTGTGATTTATTCATTCCATCACTGGAATTCCCTCCTTCAAATATTTGCTCCAATGTCACCCTCTCAATGTAGTCTACCCTTACCAGCTATTTAAAATTCTACCTGACACATTTCCTCTCTGGCGTTCTTGTATGATGCTCTCTCTCTTTTTTTCCCATAGTGGCATTTATTAGTCTGTAACATAATACATAATTTACATTTTAAAATGTATCTATTATTTATTGATTCTCCCTGCCCACTAACCCCCACAAACACAGTAATCTTTGTTTATTGTTCGCTGATTTAACTCATGAGCCTAGATCAGTGTCTGGCAAATAGTTGTCATTCAATAAACATTTGTGGAATAAATGAATACATCTAGGCTATTGCTCTACTAATCACTGTTTGATTATTAATTGTAATGCATCTAAAAATGACAATAAATAAATAAATAAATAAATAAATAAATAAGACTTTGTTTTACATTATCTCCTTTTTATGTCCTCCACCTTGTTCTGTAATTCCTAATTTTAGGCCAATACTATTATCTAATTTTTTTTGCATTTGTAATTTTCCTACTTTCTAAGGGAAATGAGGTAAACACCTAACAGTCATGTCATATATTAACTAACTAGGTTTTACAGGGGGAAATTAACTGCTATGTACAATTAATTTAAATAATTGAATTAGGAAATTAGGTTTCTTGGGTTGTGGAAAGAGTTTGAGAGGAAAATAGCCATGGACTTGCTGAAGTAACCATGCATAAGAGACCTGTGTTCAAAGCCATAATTTTGGAGAATTTCAGTTTGTTTCAAGAATGATATTTAGCCTTGGGGCACCTGGGTGGCTCAGTCGGTTAAGCGTCGGACTTCAGCTCAGGTCACGGTCTCGCGGTCTGTGAGTTCGAGCCCCGCGTGGGGCTCTCGGCTGATGGCTCAGAGCCTGGAGCCTGCTTCCGATTCTGTGTCTCCCTCTCTCTCTGCCCCTCCCCCGTTCATGCTCTGCCTCTCTCTGTCTCAAAAATAAATAAACGTTAAAAAAAATTTAATAAAAAAACGAATGATATTTAGCCTAATTTCTATTACATAATAAATTTATCTATTTTATTTTATCAATTTTCTATTTATCAATTTTTATCAAATTTAAATTTATATATGTAATATATAAATTTATATATAATTAAATATGTTTTATATATTTTATATATATAAATTTATCAAAATTTATCAATTTTCTATTACATAATAAATTACATAATAAATTTAGATAGTGATAATCTTGTTTTCACTGATAACTCATTTTGACTAATGGGCATCATAATACTAAAGACGAAATACATACAGAGATTTAGATTTACGAAGTTGAAGCAGACCTTACAATTTTTTTCTTTATTTCTTTTATTGCTTATTTTTCCCATGCATTTTTTCACTCACAGGGAAGTTTAAAGGAAAAATAGAAGTAATAAGCCCACTTGATCCATTTTATATCACATGTTGTCTCAAATTTTGCTTTGTCCTTCAAGAGACACACTTGGAAGATGCATTCTAGTTTCATGTTTTAAAAAGGTAGCCCTTCCTGGATTCTACAAACTTTCTAGAATCATGTTAGCCACCAGGAAAATCTGCAATATCCTGTTCTTGCAAAAATTTTCTCGCTCTATTTATCTCTCTGAGCAAGATTATGTAGAAATGTGTCTGCTATGGAGAAAATAAATAGCATCTGGGAAATAATATTTCCCCCATTCATGGGTATGCACTCCCTAATTTTGCCTCGCTCTCTCAAAGTATACAGGTTTTTAAAAAATTAATTATAATCTACATAAAATAAGGTGCTGATATAAAAAGCATATAAATAAGAATTAGCTTCCTAAAACCTAAGGCTTTCTGTATCTCTTTGGCTTCATCTTGACCCACTCTCCC
Source organism: Acinonyx jubatus (assembly GCF_027475565.1). Taxonomy (NCBI): domain Eukaryota; kingdom Metazoa; phylum Chordata; class Mammalia; order Carnivora; family Felidae; genus Acinonyx; species Acinonyx jubatus. Next base: position 49,337,452 of record NC_069387.1, on the reverse strand, counting down.
AAATTCACTATAGTAGATCTGTTGTTTCAGACGCTTAAATGTGCCAAGCATTTTCCCAGCTCAGGGTCCCTACAATATTTCTTCTGCCTGGGACACTCTTCCTTATCTAGCTAAGATAATCTGACATCAACATATGTTTCAGTTTCTCAGGGAAGCCGTTTTTGACCATTCTGCCTAGGTGAATTTTATTATGTTTTTTCTAATGATATTTTCCTCCCTCTTATAATTATATAACTATGCAATGTAGTTATTTAGGTAAGAAAATTGAGCTTGCTATTGGGCATTAGTTGAAGCTGCTCCTATGACTGAAAGACATAAAATAATCTTGAAAACTGATAGTCATAATGTCTTAGATACTGTTAGAGAAAGGCTTTCATAGAGAGGGCAGTGCCCAAAATTTCATAATAAAATGTAAATGGTTTGTGCAGAAACAATCTCCCAAGGGAATGCAAGGAGGTGCTTATTATACTCTCAAACAGGTAGTCTCTTTTTCCATAGGACTGACTTTGGAACCACATAAGCAGCTGCTGGACCCTAATCATATGGGTGGTACCCTATGAACAGATCTCTGTTGACCAACAAAAAGCTGCTTGGTTTATAGGTGACAGTGCCAAGGTGGAAAAACAGCATCCTATTTGGAATACTGTGGCACTAAGACCAAAGGGTGCAAAGACTGATTTAACAAGGTACAATAAAATCAGTTCAATGGGCCAATATACGTGCTATTTTCCCTATAGTGATAGGAGAATTGAGTAATGATAAAAGCCCACTATGTTTAGGTTTTTACTGAGTCATGAGTGGTGACCAGTGTTTTGGCCATGGTCAGGCATATGGGCAATGGAAAATAGCACTAATAAAATGATACTTCTATGGGGGATAGCCCTATGGAAATTGCTATGGGAATTTCAGGAGCACATTAAAATAGGAGGTAAGGGGGAAAATACTGGAAAAGTGATATGTGAAAAAAAATGAAAAGAATATTAAGGACAAAGGGAACAGCAGGTTCAAAATCACTAAGACACAACACAGACAAGGAAAACAAGTAGGGCTATAACCAGTGCATGATCAAGGAGAGCAATTGGCTTTGAGGTCAACAGTTTTTGCAAGAGTTCATATTAAATATATCCTTTGTTAATACGTTGTATTTCATCTTATATAAACTAGAAGTCATTGGAGAGTTTTGAGCAGATAAGCAAAATGACTCACATTTTTAAAAGATGTAGCTACTGTGTGGAAAATAGACTATGGAGGGTATTGGCAGGCAGAGTATTGTTCATAAATATTTAATGTGCCTTCTACATGTCTTACCCTTTTCAAAGCTAAGGGGTTTCCAAAACCACTCTCACTTCTGACATGATACGGAAGTTTGTAATTTCCCAAGACCACCCTCAGGTTCAATAATTTGCTGAAAGGACCTACAGAACTGGTTTAAAGTTATGTTCGTGGTTACAATTTATTACAATGAAAGGATACAGATTCAAATCAACTAAACATGGAGCAGAGTTCAGGAAGAGTTCCACATGCAGATCTTCCTCTGTCCTTTTCCGGTGGATTAATGGATAGCTCTAACTTTTTGCCAATAATGGTGTGTGACAGTATTCATAATGTATTGCCAACCAAAGAAGCTTACCTGATATTTGGGAAACAGAAGTCAACCTATAACATAAAAGTTTCATGTTGTTTATTGCCTATTCTAGTGACTAGAACAATTCCTGACAAATAATAACTACTCAATTAATATTTGTTGAATGAGTGAATGTATGAATGAATGATGAAAAAATTCCATAAATGAAACATAAAAATAGCTGCTGGAGAGAGATTTAAGACACAGTCACCACCAGCAGCAAGCTCACTTTCCAGTGGAAGACAAAAGCAAATAAGTACTATATAAAGAATGCTATGTAGAAACCAAACCTAGAGCATAAAGATGAGGGAACACTTCATAGAGAAGGTGATGCCTTCACAGTAAGTGGTAGAGTGTTGGAACTGATCATGGAGGACAAAGAACATTCCATGCATAAGGAACAGTACACACAAATGCAAAGAGGCCAAAAAATATATATATGGCACATTTGAGAAACTGCAATCAGTTGGGTGGGGAACCAATAAGAATAGAGAAAAGGCAATTCTGGGAGAGACCCAGAAGGCAGATCATGAAGAGCCTAGCATATGCTGTAATTCTGATTTTATCTTTAACATAATGGAAAACCACTGATACCTTTTTAAATAGATAAGTGACATATTCAGTTTGACATTTTAGAAAGGTCATTGACAATGGTGTAAAGAATGAATTAGAAAGAAATGAGCAAGACTAAGAAAGGTAAACTTTTGATGTATAGTCAAATGGAATAATCAAGAATCAAAGGGAAAAAGTACTGAGAGCCTAAAACCTAAAGAGTGACAGAATGGTGAGGGATAATGGATAGAATTGAGAGCTGTGTTAGATGGAAAATTAATAGGTCAGGGTGACTGATTTGATGTAGAGTACAAAGAAGGAATCCAGGATGATATCCAAGTGGCTGATGTTGGCAATAGATAAATGGTGCTACCATTCACTGAAATAATGTCTTTATTGTCAGAGTTCATGTGGGAGCACAGCAGGGGTTTTAGTGGATAAAAGAGTCAAGGAAGAATCATTATTGGCCATCCTAATTCTAAACTAGATCATCTGAGAGTAATTTCCCATAAGTAACCAATGTGACATTTGGGAATTCAGGAAAATTATGGTTGAACATCATGAGAGTATGCTTTGAGTATCTGTAGTACAGTGTGCCAAACATTTGTACATCATGAGAAACTAGAAGTTCACCTTTTAGAGGTTGCATTTTAAAAGTTAGTTTAATTGTGATCATTGTGAAAGCAGTACATTTTTTTTCCTTTTTGCAGTTAATTTAGTGTATTCATTATATTTTTCTTTTGCTTCTTTATATGTGCTGTCCATTGTTTTATATTAATGTGGATGCCCATGGCATCATAAATTCAGAAATGTAAATTCCCTTATTTGAAAATCCTAGCTTTGAAATATTTCCTATTTTTTTTTGAGTGGATGTGTAAAAGTTGTCAAATCACACACACACACACACACACACACACACACACACACTGAACTAACTTCAAAAGACATGGCTGTTCATTTAGGCCACCTAAGCACAGTAAATTGCTACATGATAGATTTGGTAATGACAACCAGTGTCATGCCAACAGCTGAAATGAACAGGTTAACTGGACAGGAGTCCAGCTCCTCACCATGATTTGACAGTTTGGCAAAATATTAAGTGTGCCTTTGTAGAAACCTTCATATACTTTCTTATAACCAATAAAATTTAAAAAGAAAATTGAGATTGCCACTCCCTTAGGAAGTTCTCCATGATTATCACTAAAGGCAGTGAGATGTTCTGATGGACAACATTCCTAAAATACTAGGATTCATTGGCACAGATGCTTTTGGCAGCATCAATTTCAAACTCTGCTTCCCTGTTTGAAATTTCCATTGTACATTTCAAATTACCTCACAGTGCCACAGTGGCAAATAGAAGGCCATGGTTCTTGAAAAAAATATAAATAATAAAAGGGAAGGGCCACAAGGTCAAAAGGTATTTTTCTGGAGATTCTTGCAGTGTACCAAGTGATGCCTTGGAAACAAAACAAAACAAAACAAACAACAACAACAACAACAAAAAATAACCCCAAAGCTGTTTAAAAAGATAGCAGCTGCTATAATGCTGGTTCATTACAGACCCAGTGGAGCAGAAGCAATGCATCCATTTTGCTTTTTTCTTCATTGATGATATCAGTGGAGCATTAATGGGATTCTTATAGTCTACTGGTACAGTATAAATTCAGCCTAAGTAAATCTTATATTGACTATATGATAATACTCTTTGTTAATCTAGAGAAGAACCTCACTGCTTTATTTTTATATAAAAAGGTACATAGAGAATATAGCTTCAAATCTGCAATAAATAGTACAGTTTTTTTATGCTTTTTATCATTAGGAGAATAGGTAGAATTTAAATCTAAATTAAAACTCTCATTAGCGAGCTTGTTTCCCTGAAATGACCACAAGTCACCTCCAGTGAACAAAGTCAAGGCGCGTTTATTGTTGTTTCCTTACTGATTTGACTTATTCAATATTTCTTTACCAGAAAAAGCTTCGTTTCTGTATGTTCGTTTATTTTGTTAACAGGACAGGGTATGCTTTCAAAATTAACATTATGCAAATTACTTAGCATTTATCTTGATTTTTAAAATCAGGTCCAAACTATGATCCTAGGGCCGTCCACTTATATAAGAATTTGGGGGCGAGACAGGGACCCAGATGTTTCAAGTGGATTTGCAAATGGCAAAATGCTGCTTGTTGGATCTGCCTGCAAATCTATTTGCAAATGCAAATCCTCTTTCCAAACAGATCAGAGTTTTTTTTTAGGTCCAACAAAAATCCTTGAGCAAAGCAAAATGCTGATGGAATGTACACGTGGCACATCTATGGATTTCTATCCACATGCTCTTGCATATTCCTTGTATACTTTCAGAGCATGGCAGAAGAGAATGCAATGACACTTATTTTCAGGGAGTTCTGAAAGCATCCTGTAGTAAGTAATGGGGAACAGGTAGTAGCAGTGGCTTATCCAAGCATCTCCCTTTTTTTAATCTCAACATGAAGTTACTTAAAGCAGTGCTTTAAAGCACTGGTTTTATCCTTCAAGACAGTTTCCATTTCGCCACAACTGCTAACACTACTTGTCTTACATCCCTTCCCTTTTTAGCACATGTCCTTCTAACAGATCCATGTCCCCAAGGTCCAGACCATGAGTGCAGCTCTCCACTGATACTTGTCTGTTGCGGTCAATAACTCATTCAGATTTTTACTCTTCCTTGCCTTCTGATACTAATGATAACAATAGCAAACCACCTAGGGCACTGTCCATGTATAATAACTCATTTAATCTTCACCACTACTCCATCACACGCACACTGTTGAACTTCTCCATGCCCTGTGCTCCTCTAACCTAACAAATGAATTTACACTAAAAGGTTAATGGTGGAAAGAAAACATGGCTGGATTTTCACACCTCCAATTTTTCATTCCCTGTCTTTACATTTTACCACTGCTGTTATTCAAGGCTGGATGGTTGCCATAGCCTCATAGCCAATACTCTGGACTTGCCTTCCTGAAATCCATTTCTCTGCATTTTTGCTAAAATGACTGATCTGAACTACAAATCTAACCTTGTCATTATACTGCTTTAATGTTACTCTATCATCTATAGGATAAAGGCCATAATCCCTAAGATACAATATAAAGCCCACTATACCCTCACCCATTCACCTTAGTTTCTTTTCCACTACTTTCTTCTTAGAACTGTATAACTTTTTAATTCAATCCCTCAGATACAATATTACTTTGTGCCTTTTTGAAGCATGTTAATATAAGTTACTGGAATTTGGCTGGAATGCATTTCATCCCTCTATCTGCCCCAACTTCCCTACCCATAACACACACACACACACACACACACACACACACACACACACACACACATCTTGATACCAGGAAAGCTTTTGCTCATCTTTAATAGCCTAGATATCATGGGTCACATGTTCTAGTCTTCCCCAATTCAGCCCCCAGGCACAAATTGTAGTAAGTCGGTCTCCTGTGTGTCCCTACAGTACATGGGCAAATGTTTAAGTTATCCACTTAAAGTTTTTCTGCCTCATTATATTGTGAGGTCTTTGAGAGCAGGAAGACTGTTATTCTTTGTTTCCCCAGTGCTCTGTGTTTGCTAAGAAACAAAACAAAACAAACAAAAAAACCCAAAAATAAGTAAAAATAAAAAAGGCTTTCTACACGTTTATTGTATTACAGATATGACTTGATAATAAGTAGTTCTTGGAAAACCTAGCTGTGACCTCCAAAAAGAAAACGAATCTGTGAATGAGAAACTGAGGATCAGAGCTAGTGGGAAACATGATATTTTGGGTCAATAAGGTCTTTCCCCACTGCCTTCAAAATATCTTAGATCATTTAATCAGTTTGTGAATAAGGCTGACCTGGAGTAAAAGTTGAGACAACACCAAGCCAGGCAAAACCACAGTGAAAACAATCTGAAATCTGCCAATTAGAAAACTAGTATTGAGGAGGAGTTTAAAGGTACATATTTATATTTAAGTAAGTGACTCTGAGGCTGTGTTGAATATGATGCCAAAATAATGGGTGTGTTCAGTTGAGGTGATATTCTATTTATCTATAAAAGATCACTTAAACTAATATTTTGTCATAAAGAAAAAGACCCAACTAATTGACTGAATTATTTTTTTTAATTTCCTGAAAAGCCACCAAGAAGTCAATGCCTAAGTTTACTTATTTAGGGAGGTAGGTGCTTTTATCCTCTTGTGATGCAGGGGCCAGCATAATGTGGACTTGTCCAGGGATAATGGGAAACATAAATAATTGTCGAGATGGCATGTGAACATTATTTTAAAAGGAAAGAAAATTGTACTGAACCCATGATTTGGGGAGAATTTACCAAGTGATTTAGCACAGTACAAACTTTTCCATCTCCCTTATAAAGCTGAAGTGCAAATGTCACCATCTTTTGGGCCCCCCAAAAGTGATTGTGTTCAAAGGTTTTTGATGCTTTAATTTCATGTGTTTCAATCAGCAGATGTTTACTTAAAAAAAATCCCTAGTTTTCCAAAGTGGCCCACATATTGGATAAAACTGACATGTATGTTTCATTATCTTTAAGCAGATTTTTTTTAATTTTTTAATGTGCATTTATTTTTGAGAGAGAGAGAGAAAGAAACATAGTATGAAGCAGGAAGGCCAGAGAGAGAGGGAGACATAGATTCTGAAGCAGGCTCTGGGCTCCAAGCTGTCAGCACAGAGCCCAATGTGGGGCTCGAACTCACAAACTGCGAGATCATGACCTGAGCCAAAGTTGGACACTTAACCCACTGAGCCACCCAGGCGCCCCTAAGCTGATTTTAAATGAGACACTTAAATTTGGAAATACAAAAGGTTAAGAACTTGCATGTTCATAATTCAGATTTGGCCTTCTGCAAAACTTATTTCAACTTCTATCAAAGATTTTAAATTCTAGCTGAAATTTGATGAAAGTAATAATTATAATTTGTTGGAAAGTTGCAACTACGGTCAAATATTATTATGCAACAAATTACTTCTTTATGCTAGAGTTCTGACACCCATAAAAATTTCAGGTTTTTTAGAAACTGATGTATCATCAAGACACAAGAATACTCTCCTTTTTTCATAAACCTTAAATAAAATATCTTATTTCCCTTAAAGATCCAGGAAATTTAAGTAGACAGCATTTTGTAATATGACTTATGTTAGTTATAATCATCTTTTTTTAAGAAAATTCTAAGAATTGTTTGAATCTGTGAATATTTGCCATTCTCATTCACTTTGAAATAATATTAGAGACTAATTTAAATGTCAAGTTGGTCCATCATGTGGTTTTGAGTGTTAAAAGTAAAACTAATGTAAATACAGATTCTGTTGTAATATAATGCCATATAAAAAAGACAATCATTGACCAAAAGTCTTAAGTTTCCTTCCGAACTTGTTATTAACTCTCCCACACAAAATAGTAGTCAGTTATATAGTAGGAGTCTTACTGTCCTGAAATAGGATTATTAACAACAGAATAACTTCAACTAACCTACTGACAGACATAATACTTTAGTTTTAATGGTTTTTTAATTCATTCCTTTTGTATTCCATAGCACCTATCTGCAGAGTAAATATTACTGAATATCTTCTATATTTGTAAATTATTTCTGTTCCCCAGAAAACACCAAATCATCCAACAAATGTATGAAAAAGCAAAGGACAGCCACTTTGTGGTGCAGAAATAGTTCTCAAGTGCCTGTTTTAGTGCCTTCTTAGTAGTTAGAAATTTGAACAGCTGGCAGAAATAATATTGAGCAGTAACAACATACATCTATTACACACAAAAAATGCTTTAAAAATACATGGCATGATAGAAGAGAACAAACTGGTTGTTGCCAAAGGGGAGGTGGGTGGGGGGATGGGGGAAACAGATAAAAGAGATTATAAAAATGCATGGCTTAATTAGAAGTGTTGATATTTTTTCCAGATCAATGCTATACAACAAATTTGTACGGTTAGTATCAGAAACTTAGACAAAATTGAAACACCTGATATTTTTATCTTACTGAGAATAATGTAATATTCCCAATATTCCCAATATTTCATTAAATGAAAAATGAATAAAAACAATTCAGCTTACTAAACTATAAACCTAGCGGAAAGGAGCGACTCTGTCAAACGCTGCTTGAGCAATCTTGCAGCTATTATAAGAAAATGTTAGGGCAAACATAATATTTTTAAATGCAACACCCAAAAATAATGACTATTTCTCAGTACAAAAAGAAATATACATTTCCCATACCCCAAACCCCAGAGTACTGTGTGTTCAAAAACAAAAGGTCAGGAACTAAGTACTTCAGTGACGCCTTTACCTTAAGGATCAGAATTGGAGTTATACTTGAGGTCTTAGGTGAAATGAGTTTGACGGATTAGGTTCGGTTACTAGCTGTCAGTGCACTACATAAAAAACACTGCACATACAGAGCTTAGTGAAACTAGCTGTTTTCTGCACAGGAAAATTCCTTGATGGAGTTAGCATGAAGACAAATGAACTGTTATCCCCCAAGAAAGGTGTCCCTTTAGGTTAGGCTTGAGGTTAGCAATACCAAACAGTAAGAGCACTTGACTTCCCATGGCTGACAGACTCATTACCTTTGTAAATATTGAAGCTTAGCTTTGAATCCTGGGATTCTTTTTTGAGTTTCTAGAGAGTGCTAGTACCTAACCGATTACCAAAACAATAAAGAAATTAAAATGGGAAAAGACAAGAGTATTGTTAGCAAATTTCCTTCATTTCCTACCATCACAGTTGTTTGTACTTTCTCCATTTTTATTAAATCCTTACCCCTTCCATATATTCAAACCTTCTAAATATATCCTTGTTACTCACCATAATAATCCTGTAGAAACAAGATATTGTTTTTCTTATTAACAGGTAAGAAAATAGGAACTCAAAAAGGAGTAATTCCAATATGGTAGTGGCAGGATTCAAAACCATATTTGTCAGTGCCCCAAACTACTGTCTCTTCCACAAGTTTTATTCATATAGAATTATTTCTTGAAAATCTAATTTATTGATTTTATTCATATAGAATTATTTCCTTAAAATCTAATTTATTGTTTATGATAGCTATTCATTATCATATAATTGGATACTTTCCCTTATGTGTCTTCTGTTATTTTATTTCTTGTCATATTTTTCAATACTTCATCTAAATGATCAGACACTGATAGAGGATATTTAAGAGATCTCTATTCAAAATCCTTAAGTATCTACTATATTCTCAATTACTTTATTTATATATTGTTTATATATGTTTACTTAATATGCATCTTCACATGTATCATGGGAAAGACATTGTTTTATATAATTAATATTTTCAACTTGCATTTCATGACTACAAAGAATTCCATCATATGTCTATATGATAATTTATTCATTCTAACAATCCTTTTTTCTAATTTTGAAAATACACACCAAAAATGTCAAAACTATTCACAATATCACTACCAAAAGTCACTCAAAGCAGTTAACAGTCCCCTCTTCTGCTCATGCCATACTCTTCCCAGAAGTTAACTTTTTGTGTGGATTTTTCCCACTGATTTTCTAAGTTTATAATTATGTCAATAGATATGACACAAATATCACTTACCAGCTCTTAATTTCCTCAGTGCTGCGCATATCATGTATCCTTGACCACCTACTCTGTGGCATCCATCAACCATACCCTGTGGCCTCTTGCTCAGGCCCAAATAGCTGTGCTGCCAGGTGACATCCAGCGTGTTACACTATGAATATAGGACTCTTCGCCCATGACCTGTGCTACACAGCCTGGCCAATCAGTGAATGCTCAAAGATTCTAGTTATTTCTTCCATTGGCAGCCATATAGCAGAGCTTAGGATCTGGTATCCCAACCTGCCAATAAAGGAGTAGAGTTATGCATTCTGGAGGTATAGGGGAGTTAATGCCCTTTAGGAAAACTGTCAATGAGAAAAGGCAATGGAGGAGGATGAGGAATTAAATTATTCTCCCCATGGTCTACTCTTTATGGCTCATGTGGAAAATTTCCATTTCTAACAGATATTTCTTCCAGCCAGATTCACTGGGTCAACTTGTGGTTTCTCACAAATAACCATTGTCTCTCATGTACATATAGCCTTATTTCTCTTTTTCTCACCTTGATGCCCTTGGTTTCATTTCTAAAATAGAACATCTAATATTTGCATCAGAAAACCCAGTCCAGGATAACATATATGCACATGTATGTATCCAAAAATTGAATGGACTAAATAGACACAAATTAAAAAAAAAAACAAAAAACTCTGAATCATCCATGGTTCCAATAAGAAATAATAAGGGAAGTTAGAAAATATTTTGAATTGGGTAAAAATGAAAACACAACAAATCAAAATTTATGGAAAGAAGCAAAAGCAATGCTGAGAGGGAAATTTATGGTTTTAGATGGTTTACTAGAAAAGAGGAAGTTCTAAAGTCAATTATCTAAACTTTCAATCTAAGAATCTAGAAATAAAAGGAAATAGAAGAAAAGAAAAAAACAGAAATCAGAACAATAATTAATGAAATGGGAACTATAGTAACAAAGAAAACATTGGGACCTAAAGTTATATCCTTGAAATGATCAACAAATTTTGTAAAACTTTAACTAGACATCAAGATAAAAAAGGCACAGATTACCAGTATCAAGAATGAAAGATAGGACTTTACAACAGATTCAACAGAAATTTAAAAAGACTTTAAGGTGTGCCTGGGTGGATCAATCAGTTGAGCATCCAACTCTTGGTTTTGGTTCAGGTCATGATCTCAGGGTTCCTGAGATGGATCCCTGAGCCAGACTGTGCTGACAGCACAAAGCCTGCTTGGGATTCTTTCTCTCCTTCTTTCTCTGCCCCTCCCCCTGCTCGCACTCTCTCTCTCAAAATAATAAGCAAGCTTTTAAAAAGGTTTTAAAAAAAAGATTTTAAGGTAACATTATAAACATTCTATGTCACAAGTTTAACAACATAGATGTATTAAATTCCTAGAAAGGCATTAATAACCAACTGACACAAATGAAATAGAAAATCATAATAGAGCTATTTCAAATAACAAAAGCAAATTGTAATTATATATAAATAAATTAGTAATTATAAGTAATTATATATATTCCTAAGAGAAGAGTCTAGGCCCAGTAAATTCCATGAAACACTTGAAAAATAAATTATACCAATCATATGTAAACTTTTTCAAAAAATAAAGGAGGGAAAATGTGCCAAAACACATCAGTGGGCTAATACTACCTTGATACCAAAGCATTACAAAATAATCAGAAGCAATGAAAATGACCAACAGCATCTCTTATAAGCATAGATGCAAAAATATTTAATAAAATAATACCAAATTAAATTCAACAATACACCATGACTCTCTGGAATTTATCCCAGTAATGCAAAGCTGGTTTATTATTGAAAACCCGACCAACATAATACATCATGTAAATAAAATAAAGTACAAAAATCTATAGAATCCTATCAAAAGATTCATAAAGAGCTTGACAAAATCCAACACTAATTCCCAATAAAAATTCACAACAAACATATGCAGAGGTAAAATATGTGGTAAGACTAGCACAGGGAAAGGACAGGGGAAAGTATTGTAATTCTACTGTTTTAAATTTCTTACTTTCAACAGAGTATTAAAATGCTAATTCAAGGTAAAGTGTGGCAAGGATACATATTGTCATTCCTAGACTATCAAAAATTAAAACGAAGAAGTATAGCTAAAAAGCTGATAGAGGAAATAAAACATTAATAGAAAACAATAGGACAAACAAAATTATCTCAATAATTACACTATGTATACAAGTCCTGAATACCCCAATTAAAAAGTAGAGATTGTCACACTAGATTTAAAAGTACTAAATAAGCAAGACCCTATTAATACTATTTAATAAGAAACATACTTTAGCTGTAGACACAAATGAGTAATGCAAAAGGATGGATATAAATAAAATAGACACATACTAACCATAAGAGAATTCTTTTGCTCATGGTAATATTAGATTAGGTCATCTTCAAAACAGGAGTACTAGCAAAGATAAAGGGGTTATGTAATAATTAAAATAAGGTTGATTCATGAAAAAATTATCAATCCTAAAAGCCTTACAATGAAACTTGAAAATATGTAAAATAGACATCAACAGATTAAAGATGACAATAATCAAATTCACAATTATAGCTGAAGATTTTAATTCACATAAGTATAGGACAAGTAGGTACCCAAAAGAGCAGTTACATCTGTAGATTTGAACATACCATTCACTAATCTGACATTTATATAACACTATATCCAACATTCGAAGAGTATCTTTGCCGAGTGTCCATGGACACTTCTATCAAGATAGAACATATGCTAGGCCATAAAGCAATTCTCAATAAATATATAATGACTGAAAACATAGACTTTGTACTCTGACCAAAAAAGGACTAAATTAAAAATTAGTAACAAATATATTTTAAAAAGCGTTAATATTTGGGAAGTCAGCAAAAAAATTAATAAGCATGGGTAAAAGAAAAATTATCAAGTGAAATTATATAATATTTAATTTTATTCATTGTGGTAAAATATACATAATATAAAATTTACAATTTCAACCATTTTTAAGTGTATAAGTCAGTAGCATAGTTATATTTGCAATTTTCTTTGATGTACATAAGTTTTGAATCTTGATAAAATTTAGTTCTTGTATTTTATTTTTTGCTGCCTGTGGTTTGATGTCATATTTTAGAAACCATTGATCAATCCAAGGTCATAAAGTCTGCCTCTTGTGTTTTCTTCTAGGAGTTTTATAGTTTTATCCCTTAAATTGAGGTCTTAAATCTATTTTGAATTAATATTTGTATATTGTATGAGGCAAATGTCCAACTTAATTCTTTTGCATGTGCATATCCAGCTTTCCTAGCATCATTAGTTATTATTTCCCCATTGAATTGTTCTGGCATCCTTGTTGAAAAGTAATTGGCTATGCAGATGAGGGCTTATTTCTGGGTTTCCAATTCTATTCCTTTATCAATACGTCTTCCCTTATGTCAGTACCATACTGTTTTGGTTACTGTAGCTTGGTAGTAGCTGTAAAATTGGCAAGGGTGAGTTTTTGTTTTCTTCAAGATTGTTTTGATTATCTCAGTTCCCTTGAATTTTTGTAAGCAATTTAGGTTGGGTATTTCTATTTCTGAAAAAAAAAATGACCCTGGGATTTTAATAGGGATTGCATTGAATCTGTAGATAATTTTGGGTAGTATTGTTATCTTGAGAGTATTAAGTCTTCCAGTACATGAACATTCAGTGTCTTTCCATTTATTTAAATGTTCTTTGGTCTTTTCTACAAAGTTTTCTAGTTTTCAGTGTACAAGGTTTATATAACCTTGGTTAAATTTGTTTTCTTTTCTTTTCTTTTCTTTTCTTTTCTTTTCTTTTCTTTTCTTTTCTTTTCTTTTCTTTTCTCTTCTTTTGATGCTACTGTAAATGGAATTGCCTCTTAATTTCCTTTTTGGCTAGTTCATTACCACTGTATAGAAATACAAATAATTGTTTATGCTAATCTTGTATCCTACAGCTTTGCTGAAGTCTTATTAGCTCTAATGCTTTGTTGTCTTGTTTAGTTTTTGTTGTTGTTGGCATTGGTATTACTGGTTTTGCAGGTTTTTAAAGGACTTTTTATGTGTATGATCATGTTATCCACAAATACAGTTTTACTTCTTCCTTCTGATTTGCACAGCTTTTTTTTTATGTGAAAAAAAAAAGTTCATTCGGTAAGCAGAAGGTACTGCATACACTGGAAATTGCCTTCCCCAACAACAGCAGGAAGGGGTGAGTCCTCATCCCTGCAGCCCCCATGAATTTGGGGTGGCTCCACATGTTCGCGCATCCTGCCCCTCAGTCCTAAGCCTCATCTCCTCCTCATCATCACTAAAGAAGAAATGTCTCGCTCCAGGTTCTCAGATTCCTCCTCATAGGAGAAGCTGTCATTGTCCAGCTCCCCATCAAACTTGTCCAGCTGCCACTCTAGCACATCATCCTTATCATCTTCCTCCTCTTCTTCCCCCCTTCTCCTCGGGCCTCCACTTCCTCCATCTTTCCCTCCTCCTCCTCCTCCTCCTCCTCCTCCTCCTCCTCCTCCTCCTCCTCCTCCTCTTCCTCCTCCTCCTCCTCCTCCACCTCCAGCCTCCAGCAGCCCTGGGGCTGACTGCTGTGTTACTGGATCCTTTCACTTTCCTGCCTTTAACATGACCAACCCAGAAGTCCTGGGTGTAACACTGAAGGACAGCCAACAGTCTCTCCTCTGTCCGTCGGAGCAGCTCCAGGCCTGTGATTTTCCTAGCTTTTATTTTTTTTAGCTTTTATTTTTTTTCCTGCGTAATATCTCTGGCTAAAACTTTCAGTATTATGTTGAATAGAAGTGGTGAGAATATTCTTTCTTGTCTTATTCCTGATCTTAGGGGAAAAGCTTTTAGTCTTTCACCACTGACTATGATGCTGGCTATGGGTTTTTTATATAAGGTCTTTATTATTTAGGAGTTGTTTTTATCATGAAAGAGTGTTGATTCTTTCAAATGTCTTTTCTGAATTAGTTGGAATAATTATGGGGGCCTTCAGTCTATTTTTGCATGTGGCTCCATTCTTGCACATTCAGATTTTCTCTCCTCTTGAGTCATTTTGATAATTTGTATCTTTCTAGAAATGTTTCCTTTTTACACAGGTTACCTAATATATTGGCATATAGTTGTTCCTAATATTCTCTTATAAACCTTTTTATTTCAGTGGAGTTGGTAGTAATGTCTCTTTCATTTATGATTTTAGTAACTTGAGTCTTTGTTTTTTTTGTCTTAGTATAGCTCAAATTTTGCCAATGTTGATCTTTTCCAAGATTTAACTTTCAGTTTTGTTCCCTGTATTGTTTTTATATTCTCTCTTTAATTGCTTTCTACTCTAATATTTATTATTTCTTTCTGCTAGCTTTGGGTTTAGTTTTCCCTGACTTTCCTACCTCCTTTAAGTGTGGAGTTTTGTTATTGATTTGATATTTTTCATATATAATGTAGATGTTATATTTATAAATCCTCTTGTTAAAAGTCGGCTTTCACTGCATCCTGTAAGTTTGGAATGCTGTGTTTCCATTTTCATTTGTCTCAGGTATTTTCTGATTTCCCCTGTGATTTTTTATTCATCCACTGGTAGTTTAAAAGTATGTTGTTTAATTCCCAGATGTTTGTAAATTTTCCAGTATCTGTCCTTTATTGATTGCTACTTTTATCCCATTGTGTTAAAAAGCATGCTTTGTATAATTTCAACCTCGTTTAAGTTATTAAGGTATTTTGTGGCCCAAGATATAGTCCTGTAGTATCCTACAAAACGCTGTATGTTCACTTGAGAAAAATTTCTATTCTGCTGTTGTTGGGGGTACTCTACTGTCTGTATCTGTTAGGTCACATTGATTAGGTCGAATTGATTTATACTATTATTCAAGTTTTCTATTTACTTATTAATCTTCTGTCTGGTTGCTCTAGCCATTATTTAAAGTGAGATATTAAAATCCCCAAGTATTATTATAGAAACGTGCATTTCTCTCTTTAATTCTGTTTTTCTTCATATAATTTTGGACTCTGTTGGTAGGTAAGTATATAATTGTTATATCTTGAATATTTATCATTATATAATATCTTTCTCTGTCTCTTATAAACTTTTTGACTTAAAGGCTATTTTGTTTCATAATAATATAGCCAAATCCATTCACTTTGGTTACTGTTTATATGGAATATCTTTTTCCATCTTTCTGTGTCTTTAAATTTACATACACAACATATATATGTAGATAGCATATAGATTAATCATGTTTTTTATCCATTATGTCAATCTCTGTATTAAAGAGTTTAATCTATCTCCATTTAAAATAATTGCCAAAGACATACCTTTTAGCTTTTTGTTTTCTGTATGTCATGTTTTTTGTTCCTCAATTTGTCCATTACTGCCTTCTATTTATGTATTTGTTTATTTATTTATTTATTTACTTATTTAGAGGGGGTGAGTAGAGGAAGAGAGAGCGCAAATCCTAAGCAGATCCCACATGAAGCATGGAACCTGATGCAGGGCGCAATCCTACCATCCTGGAATCATGACTGAACCAAAATCAAGAGTTGGACACTCAGCTGACTGAGCTCTTTTACTGCCTTCTTTTTATATCTAGTTGTTTTTGTTTTTTGTTTGTTCATTTTATTTGTTTGCTTTTTAGTATACCATTTTGGTCTCCTTCTTTCCTTTTTGGTATGTTTTATAGATATTTCTTTAAATGGTTACTTTATTTTTTTTCAAGTTTATTTATTTATTTGAGAGAGACAGAGACAGCACAAGCAGGGAAGAGGCATAGAGAGAAGGAGAGAGAATCCCAAGCAGACTCTGCACTGCCACCAAGAGCCCAACATGAGGCTCGAACTCACAAAACCATGAGATCATGACCTGAGTCGAAACCAAAGTCAGATGCTTAACTGACTGAGCCACCCAGGTACCCCTAAATGGTTATTTTAGATATTAAAATAAATATCTCAAACTTCTAACAACATAGTTTCAATAATACAAATTTAGTTTCAGTAGAATACAAAACCCTTGGCTTTTATATATTTTTGACGTCCCCCCTTTATATTGTCACAGATTACATTTTTATTCATAGTGTACCATTAACATAGATTTATAGTTATTTTCTTATACACTTACCTTTTTAATTATAGAGGGGAAAATGGAGTCACAAATCAAAAGTACAATAATACTGGCTTTTATATTTACTTAGGTAGTCACTTTTACCAGTTTCCTACATTTTTGCATATAGCTTCAAGTTATTATCTAGTGTCCTTACATTTAACTCTCATGGACTGCCTTCAGAGTTTCTTACAGAGCAGCTCTAGTAGTAACATATCCCTTCAGGTTTTGTTTACCTTGAAATGTCTTAATTCCTTCATCATTCTTGAAGAATAGTTTTGCAGACATAGAATTATTAGTTGACAGTGATTTTCTCCAACACTTAAATATGTCATCCCACTGCCTTCTGGCCTCCATTTTTATGGATTTTAATCCAAGTTGTTAATCTTTTTGAGGATCTGAGTCATTTCTCTCTTGCTGCTTTTAAGATTTTTCTTTCTTTCTTTCTTTCTTTTTTTTTTTTTTTTTTTTTGACAATTTGACTACAAGGTGTCACAGTGTAGTTCTCCTGAGGTTATCCTTCTTGGAGTTATTGTGCTTCTTGATTGTGTATATTCATATCTTTGATCAAAGTTGGGTAATTTGAGGCCATTTTTTAATTTTTTTTGCCTCTTTATATTTCTCTTCTTCTTGAACTCCCACGAATCATATGTTGACACATTTGATGGTGTCCCACAGGTCCACCAGACTCTCTTCATTTTCATTTTTCTTCATTATTTCTTCCTTTCTCCTCATCAAATTGGACAAATTCAATTGCCTTATCTTCATACTCACTTGTTATTCCTTCTGCCTATTCAAATATTTGTTCAATACACATATATTTTGGGTAACATTATTCATTACAGCCAAAAGGTAAAAGCAGCCAAACCATGCATCCATCAATGGATGAATGGATAAATTGTAAGTAATATATATGTAAAGTAGAATATTATTCAGCCACAGAAAGGAATGAAATGTTGATGATGCTACCACTGGGATGAACCTTGAAAACATTGTGCTAATTGAAAGAAGCCAAACACAAAGGTCGCATTTTGTATGAATCCGTTTTCATGAAATATACAGAATAGGCAAATCTGTGGAGACAGAAAGCAGATTAGTAATTACCATGAGATGGGGGAAGTTATAAATGGAGAGGGGTTATTTAATGAATATAGAAGGTTTTTCTTAAGTGATGAAAAAGTTTTGAAACTAGAGAAAGGTTTTGGGTGCACAACATTGTTAATGTACTAAATGCAACTGAACTATATACACTTTAAAACGGTTAACTATATGTTATGTGACTTTCACCTCAATAAAAAAAAGTCTGAAACATGCTATTAAATTTAAGAGACAAATGTGAAACCTTGAACACCAAAATGACAGAATATGTGTTCTTTTCAGGTATACATAATACATTTATTAAAATAGACAACATGTTGGACCATAAAACAAGCCCACAGTGGTATTAAACTAGCAATCAATAAGACAAAACAAAAATGTAGGCTTCAAAGTTAATCTATTTAATTCTAAATATTGAAGTAAACTTCTAAGTAAAATTTTATTTTGTGTGGGTGTCTCATATAATATACACATTTGCGTATAGTAAGTTCATGCTTAGAGATGCTGAGTAAGTTATACCCCAAATCACATAAATAGTAAATGGTGGAGTCAGAATTCAGTCTCAGGTCTATGGTTATTAATGAGTACATTACTGACTTTACGGACATGAATAAAGTCAGTTGTTTGGAGGAAGACACTAATAAAAGTAAAGTGATGTTTACAATCTCCACATGAGCCTGCTAGTTTAAGTTTGTTTTAGTGCCATGGTCATAACCCTTAATACAAGCCAACTGTGTTGTGTATGTCATTGCTCTAGGAGAAATTAGGTTAGACTATGGGTGTGGATTAGTATAAAGTACAAAACTGTCACTAAAAAATAATCCACTGTGAAAGACATACCTTTTTCTGTAGGCCATGTATAAAAAGAATTTCAGAGAACAGCGAAAATTATAAACTGGAAGTTTCAGTGTAGATATGAAATTTGTTGAAAGTAGAAGTTTAGGGAATCAAGGGTATCATAACTGAGTGTATAAGCAGGAAATTTCATTCAGAAGAGAGGCTTTAATGGTTCTGTATGGGGAAATCATGTCCAATGCTGGAATCCTTTGAGGAAGACTGTCTGGAAATGAAGTAAACCCAGTGAACTAATTTATTTAGACATTAGAAAATTATTTCCTAATGTTACTACTAATTGATAATTTTGTAATAAAGTCACCAAGGTATTTAGGAAGAATTTGAATCATAGATTTAACATTAACTATGAAACAGAAAATAATAAAAGCTAGGTAAATACTGCTTTCCATCGGTGCACTCACCAAGTTTCCTGCTTCAACCGTGACACTGGCAGCTCTAAAATCTATCTTGCTCCAAGGTAAAGATGCATTTCTGACCACTCAATTTGTATCTCATAGCAAACCTAGCAAATATGTACATCAGTAAAACTTCACTTTTTCTACCCACATCACATTGACACTTACCCCTTTAATTATTGGCTGAAAGCACTATAATCTAAATAGTCTCCTTTAATCTGAAAATGCCAGCCACAGCCTGGAAGTTGCACCCTTTTGTTCCCTCTAATTGCAAGTGGGGATGAAATCCTATGAATGTATTTTGTTCTTTTCCACACGCCTCCCTCATTTTAACCATCTCCCTAGAATCCTCGTGATTTTTTACCTGGTCTGTTCCTATAGGTTCCTAATTGATATACTTGCATTAATCTCTTATATTTAAGTCTCCAAATGGATTCCAAAGTTATATTTCAAAAAAATACGATCTTGTTACTCGACCATTCAAATTTCTGTTAACTCTGCATCAATTAGGATTAAATTCAAGGCCAGCTAAAAGACCTTCCTCCATCTGGTTATAGCTTCTCCTTCAGCTTCTCCTTTGGGCATCCTCTCCAGATTCTCCGTGCTGCCTTCACACTGAAATTTTTACCGTTTCCCAAATTCTCCAAAACATTTATTTTTGCCGAGGACCTTTATACATTTACATATGCTATTTCCCCTGTGTGTATCCTATCCTGTATTTCTGCTTCGTGAATTTGTCCTCATATTTTAAGGTAAGATCATCTCCTTTGAGAAGTCTTTGCTGGCATCTCCTGGGAGAGTTTGGCATTTCCATTCCTATATTTCCTCAGCATTTTCTTCATTTCTTATCATAATATTTATGGCATATTACAATAATTTATGTGTTTGTCTCCTCTACATAATAACTCTCTGCCTTGGGGATATTTTTATTTACCTTTGTATTCCAATGTAATTGATTATATAATAGGCACTCAATAAATGTCGTTTGATTAAAACAATGGATAGGTTGATGTTGTTACCTCAGAAACTGGTCCCCAAACTGAGGAATGTTATCTAATATTAATATCCACATAGTTTCAGATGGCCTTGGATTTTTCTTGGTGTTAAAACTGCAAGATGACAATACAATCAGAGTTAAGGATTATAAAGCTCTAATTAACCAAAAGTAAGAATAATAGAAAGAAAGAAAGAAAGAAAGAAAGAAAGAAAGAAAGAAAGAAAGAAAGAAAACAAGAAAGAAAGAAAACAACATTCTATCAGCATTTAAGAGTAATGATAAGAAAGGGGGGGACTGAGGCAAGCAATAATTGTGCAATATTTTTTAACTCATGCAAGATAAGAATGTAGTTACCATGGACTTGGTCATAAAACTGAAATATTTAAGAGTTTGAGACTTGGATAAGAAAATTTTAGAATGATTTCACCTAACAGTTAAACTCATGGAACCATCTAACCATCAGCCTTAGATTAGACCGAAAGCTCATTTCAGTATGGTTCGAGTAAAGTCACACATTACAAAATCAACACGGAGATCTTGACAACACGTTTTTGTATTTACGAGCTGTCATCTTATTAGGACTCTACTTACGTGAGAATCAAAGCAAAATTCCCCAATTTTGTGTTAGAAAAGAATACTGCTCTGCTCCAGTATGGCATTTTTTATTGATTAGACTGCCTCTAATGTCTTCTTTCACTATCGTATACACAGTTCATTTCCACAAAAAGAAATCTCTTATTTTGTCAATACTCTACCTCAGAATCTTTCAGTGGCTCCCCCAAAAACCTATTAAATTAGGTTTAAAGATATCTTTTTGCAAAACTTCTCAATGTCATCTTCTACCACTTCCTTGCTTCACTCAAATTAGGTAAAGCCATTTTATAGTCCGGGAACATTTCTCATGCTTTCTAATTTCATACTCCCTGATTTTCTCCTTCTCTCTAATACTAGGTTCAGATTTTCCCTCTTTAATCACCACTATCATATCAAATAGAAAGCTTTTTTATTATCTTCCAAAGTATAAAGTTTTCATTCTGATTTCAGACAGATGCAGGTTAATATCCTAACTTTGCCACTGCAAAGCGGGTAAAATCATAAATTCTCTAGACTTTAGATTCTTTTTTTTTTTTTTAGTAAAATAGGTAAATAACAATGCTTAATTGCACCCTTGGACAATCTTACCTCCATAAGTCATGGATACTTTTTGCCCATGCCAAATGGCAATACTTCTTCCATCTATGAACACATGGAATTGGTGATCTATGCCTACGATTGGCGTAGAGCATTCTATTTCCACAAGTAAATTGTAATTTATACAAAGGAAAGAAAAAAGAACACTTGTAATGGTTTTAATATTATACATTACACAGAATTATGAAAAATTTTGTAGACTTGACACCTAGAGGTAGTGGTTAGCAAAGTGTCTGGCACACAGTAATAGAATAACAGATGGTGGTTATGATTCATTGGTACTGTTATTTACACAGTTGCTGCTATTATTATTGTTATTGTTATTATTACTATTGGGTGTGCTTATTTTTTCTTTTAACTTATCACAGCATTTTCTACCTAATTATATATATTTTTTCAATTATTTGTATACATGTATGAGCCTCACTGTTTATTTTGTAACTTTCTTGACATTAGGAAGACTATGTCTTAATCACTCTGTCTTTTAAGCAATCTTTCCCACCTCCTCACATACAAGAATTCACTAAACATGTGTTGAGTGATATATAATTAATGCAAGATATTAGAGAAACTGTGACTTCTTTTGTAATCAACATCATAGTAAGAAACATAAATAACCGCAAAAACTCTTGGTTTTCCTGATATTTTGTTACACAGGATCCTGTGCAACAATGATGCTAACATCATTTATTTTCTTGGTCTACTAGAGTGGTCTTAAGTTGATCAAATTCCTCAAGGTTAAAATAGCAAAGCCTAAACCTCATTTATTTTGCTGATTCATCTTCCTGATTTCTCTCTCACTTCTTCATTCTCAGAGGGTCAGTGCTCAAGTCACCTCCTCTGAGAGGTCTTCTGCGATCACCTGTGGTCTACAGAATTTTAATGTCACTTTGCCACCTATGATATTATAGATTTATGTTTATTTCTATCTCTTACTCTTAGAATGTAACTCCATGGAAGCAGATTTTGTTTTGTTTGTCTCTGTATCCCTTGCTTTTAGAGAAGTGCCTGGATTGTGATAGACGTTCAAAAAATACCATTTTAAAAATTATGAATTAGGCATGCCTGAGTGGCTCAGTGGGTTAAGTGTCGGACTGTTGGTTTTGCCTCAGGTCATGATTTCCCAGCTAGTGGAATTGGGCCCCACATTGGACTCTGTGCTGGCAGGGTGGAGCCTGCTTAAGATTCTTTCTCCTCGTACTGATGCATAGGGGCACTTGTACCCCAATGTTCATAGCAGCACTCTCAACAATAGCCAAATTATGGAAAGAGCCTAAATGTCCATCAACTGATGAATGGATAAAGAGATTGTGGTTTATATACACAATGGAATACTACGTGGCAATGAGAAAAAATGAAATATGGCCTTTTGTAGCAACGTGGATGGAACTGGAGAGTGTGATGCTAAGTGAAATAAGCCATACAGAGAAAGACAGATACCATATGGTTTCACTCTTATGTGGATCCTGAGAAACTTAACAGGAACCCATGGGGGAGGGGAAGGAAAAAAAAAAAAGAGGTTAGAGTGGGAGAGAGAGCCAAAGCATAAGAGACTGTTAAAAACTGGGAACAAACTGAGGGTTGATGGGGGGTGGGAGGGAGGAGAGGGTGGGTGATGGGTATTGAGGAGGGCACCTTTTGGGATGAGCACTGGGTGTTGTATGGAAACCAATTTGACAATAAACTTCATATATTAAAAAAAAAAAAAAAAAGATTCTCCTCTCTCTGCGCCTTCCCCACTTACATGCAAACTCTCTCTCTCAAAATAAATAAAGTTTTTTTTTTAAATAATGAATTAATGAATCAATGAAAATAATGATGCCTGCATATTTGCTTTTTTGATAGACAGGCTACTAATGAACTAGTGAAGTGATTCAAGAGACTGTAATTTTAATTACAAAAAAAGAAAAAATCAAGGTGGCAATTACTAAGTTACCTAATTTTCTAGATAGTAATACCGACTAGTTCTTAGTGTGAATTCAATTTTTAATTTGTTTAAATTAATTATGTATTTGAATATAAAAGTATAATTTTATAAAATGTGTAAATCTTTTAAAATAAAATTACATAAGTATATAATATATAACAATTACTAATTTAATATGGTTAATTTAATAAAGCCTGTGGGTATGTTTTTTTTTCAGTTTATCAGATGGGAAAATATTGAAATAACATCATGACCTAAATTATTGCTAGTTACCTGCTCCAAATATTTGAATTTATGGTTATGATATGAAGGTAGAGGAGAAGAGAGAAGGGAAGTTAAATCAATTAATAATTAGAAAGCTGACATTTTGTTTAGCCCTCATGGAATGATGTCAATTATGAGTTCCACCAGAACTGGTCTTTTATGGGTCTTACTCACAGACATGAGGTAGAGAAACTAATACTTAAAATGTATCTCTAAGCAATTAGGCTTGTTCCTCTCAAGATGATAGACAAATACAATTAAGGACACAATGAGATCCAATGGCCTATTCATGGTTTCTTTGTGCTTATATTCTACATGTTAGATTGCTACAAGATTTCTATAAATACACTTCCTGATTACCTAAGAGATACCGTGCACATATGAACAGCTCATCTAACAACCAAGCCTCATTATTTCTTAACTCTTTCGAATTCAGTTAACTCATTTAACAAGTTAACTCGAGTTATCAAGTACTGTATTTATGTACTGATTCCTGTTTGCAAAAAGCACTGTGTCAAGTGCTGAGAATATGCAAATAAATTAGATGCCATCTCTTTATCAAGTAAAATGCTGACTAATGGAAAAATATACACAGTAATAGGAAAATATAATGCAACACAAGTGCTGTGATAGAGCTCAACAAAAGATAGAAGCAGGTAGGAAACGACTTACCAGTTCTTTTTTTTTTTCATTTTTTTTAATGTTTATTTTTTTTCTTTGAGAGAGAGGAAGAGACAGAGCACAAACAGGGAAGGGGCAGAGAGAGAGAGAGAGAGAGAGAGACAGATAGACAGACAGACAGAATCTGAAGCAGGCTCCAGGCTGTGAGCTGTCAGCACTGAGCCTGGTGTGGGCTCTGTGAGATCATGACCTGAGCCAAAGTTGGACGCTTAACCCACTGAGTCTCCCAGGCGCCCCACGACTTACTAATTCTTAATAAAGCATCAGGGAAGTTATGAGAAGGAGTAATATCTGGGCAAGAATACAGGGAAGATGTGTAGTAGATATGCCACCATTCTTTCAACATGATGGACACTGCTAGTCCAGTGAACCCTAGACATGTCTTTACACTCCTTAACCTAGTCCTCCAGGAAGCTATAGTTGGTCTATCAGAATTACAGTTTATAAAATCTCCTTGACATCACTGTGGTTTAAGTGGATATGTAGGACAAGAACAAATAGTGATGGGAAAAAGTGGGAGAGAGTGAAAGAGATGGAGAATGATCCAAAGTCAGTGCAGAGGTCACGATGAAAGAAAAAGAATGGTCATGGGGGAAGTTGCACATAGCTCAATGTGACTGAAGCATAACATAACATTTGAAGAAAGAACTGTGAGAAGTGAGGCTGGAGAACTAACACAGGTTGATGAAGGGCATCGTAAGTGACAGTGGAAAGTTTGGACTTGAACATGTGGGCAGTGAGGAGAGAACCAAACTTTGTACTCACTCATTCTAACCACACAAATTCGCTGACCCCATGCATACTCTTAACTTCCTTTTTCTCCCAGTTCATAATCACAACCATGACTGCGTTATTGTTTTTAAATGTTGATTTATTTATTTTTGAGAGAGAAAGAGAGTGAAAGAGCGCTCATGCACATGTGCACATGAGCATAAGTGAGGGAGGGGCAGAGAGAGAGGGAGAGAGAGAATCCCAAGTACTGTCTGAGCTGTCACTGCAGAGCCCAATGCGGAACTCGATCCCATGAACTGTGAGATCATGACCTGAGCCGAAATCAAGAGCTGGGCACTAGGCCAACTGAGCCCCACCCAGGCACCCCTATTTTGAAATCACGACTCACTGAATTTGGTCTTTTCCTAAAGGCTGCATCTTAAATGTCTCAGCCTTGAGTTGATAAGAAACAGTTTTCATTTTTCAGCCCTCCAATTTTTATCTTTCTATATGCCCCATACATATAGCACATACAACTATTTGTCTTCTGGACTCATACATTTGTCATAGTAACTTATCATCTGAAGCATGGGCCAGAGTCATGCTTTCAACATTCAACTTCAGGAATCTGCCCCAATTCTGCTTGTACATCAGCTTCATTTTCTATATTCTAGATTATTATAGGCCATGATTTTCCAAATCTGGTTATGCAACCAGATTTCATGGGTTGACAGTTTCTAACTCCTACAACCTTTTTCTCACCTTTTCTGGCCTCCTCTAACAGCTTCCACAGAAGCTTACCACTTACCCAAAACACTGCCACACAGTCCAAGTATTGCCTTCCATGCTTCCTTGATTCTGCACCCTCAGACTATATTTATATATTCTTCTAACTTCTAATACACATTGGCTAGGTCTTACTACTGTTTCGGAATTCCTTTCCGCTTAATAAGCACAGCACTTTCTCATCTGAATTATATTGTCCCTTAATGCTAGTTATTGGTTTGGTAGCCAGGGGAGAGGCAGGTAAGGTTAAATTCTGAGATGGGTAGTGCTTGTTTCCTTGCAAACCAGAGACCTCTGCACCTAGATCAAGCAAGAGACATTGAGAGGAAAGCACTGGTCTTTAACATGAAGTATGGGGCTACTTCTAAAGCACATAGAGTTCAGAGGATCTGGAGAGTCAAGTTTTATGAGTGTATTGACCCAGATATCCCAATTCCAATTTGCAGGTTCTCACTTTTTTCTCCACAAGAGTTAGCAGTCCATCCAGGGCTGAGAATTCAACCTCAGAAGCTTTGTTAGTGTTACAGTTAATTCCTGGGTTTGTTCCTATCATTTTCTGTACTCTAGCTGCAGAAGATGAGTCCCTTTATATGCTACTAAAGAGGCCCCCTGACTGTATGATACTTCTTCCTTGATGAGTAATCAATCTCACCCCTTACTGTCTTTTATGAATGTCTCACTAGCCTTCCAAGAGGACCTCTGATTCCTTTGTCCTTGTAATTAAGGCTTCCCTCAATTTCTCAAAATCTTGTGATAATGCACCCATCAGTGAATCCTCCTACAGTTATCTTACCAGTGAAATTTTCAGCAGTTGCACTGCTACAGCATGTGCTTTACCTATCTCCAGTGTTCCAGTTTCAATATCTCATCTTATCATTTCCTTCTTTGAACCACTCCAGGCATCAACCATCTTAGATTGACTTCCTAGAGAGACAAACTCTATGTTGGGTATTTGCATACAGAGAATTTACTGGGGTGCAGAGAATTTACTACAGGATGAACACTTCTGGAAGAGTAACAGAAACTGGAGCTTTCTTTAGAAGTGCATTCTGTCTTTGTTGTAAAAATTAATTGCAAAGCCAATGGCAAAGGACGAGCCTATAGAAAGAAGAATTGGGAAGACTAATGCAACTTATTGTAACCCAGTATCCAAGGTTGATAAATATAGTTCCTAAAAGAATAATGGTTTCAAATGTATTTGATTATGAAGGCGGAGAGTATGATATTTTGCTGGTTATAAACAGTACATATCACACATTTGTGTGCTTCTCTACAATATGTTTTTTACTTTTAAATGGAGTCCAGAGCAAAAGACTCTCCAGCAGGTCCAAACCGCCTTGCCACCTAAGACTTGTAATCTAGCAGATACCAGTGGTACTCAAAGTGTTGGCAGTAAGTAAAAACCTATAGGGACCTTCTAGAAAGCCCCAAAAGGAGAAGCATAATGCTAAGATTCTGGAGTATAATCATGGTCTCCTTTGGTTATAAATGCCCACCTTTTAGAAGCAGCTTCTGGCCTGTAGAATACCTTTTTGAAGATTAATCATGAGACACCAAGTGACTTGAGCTGCCCTCAGGAATGAGTTTAGAAGATCAAAAAATGGATGTAGTGGGGTCTTTTATTTTTAGGAGAGACTGACAGCATGTTTCTACTTATGATAGCAAGTTGACTCATTTTTTAAACACTTGATTCACTTATGCCAAGTTCTGAAGTTGTATGATGTGTCAATGCAGGTAGAAAAATGCGAGTTGATGCCAAGTAGCAGGGGTGGCTGGTCAGTGCTGTTCCTGGGCCTGTTTCCCGTGAGATTTGTTTCGTACTTTCCCTTCACAGGAAAGCTGACTTTCACGGGTTTCATTTCCCAGGATTTCACTTTAGCTGCCTCCTCCCTAAGTTCAGCCAATGGGCATCATTGGCAAGATACCAGCCCATTGGAAGGAAAGGAAAAGTTAGAGTTTTTCCCCTCCCTGTCTGCTCAAGTGTTATCTCTGGCAGCAGCTATCCCTCCTCAGCAGCTTTGGCTCCTACCGGACAGTCTCACTGATGAGGCGTTTGAAGCTGGCCCCTAGACTGCAACACCACACCCTCCTTTTGACATTGTAGTAGTGACTTCCTTTTCTTCCTGATCTGTGGATTGTCTTACCATTTCCCATTTGGCTTTTCAACTCTTTCCTCACCTGTGTGATCACTTCATGCCATTACATTTTTGGGTTGTAATAAGTGAGGAGGTTTCTGCCTTCCTGGAGAGACTCCTCATGGATAAATAGCCATTGATAAAATATGTTATAAATATTTATTTTTTAAGAGAGAGAGAGAGAGTGCATGCTCACACACACATGAGCAGAAAGAAGGGCAGAGAGAGAGAGGGAGAGAGAGAATCCCAAGCAGGCCCCACACAGAGCAGAGACTTACATGGGGCTTGATCCCACAACTGTGAGATCACCACCTGAGCTGAAATCAAGGAGTCAGTTTGTTTTTTTTCTTTTTAGTTTTTTTTTAATGTTTTTATTTTATTTTTGACAGAGAGACAGAGTGTGAGCAGGGGAGGGGCAGAAAGAGAGGGAGACACAGAATTAGAAGCAAGCTCCAGGCTCTGAGCTGTCAGCACAAAGCCTGATGCCGGGCTCGAACTCGCAGACTGTGAGATCACAATCTGAGCTGAAGTTGGCTGCCTAACTGACTGAGCCACCCAGGTGTCCCTCAAACAGTCAGATTCTTAACTGACTGAGCTACCCAGGCACCCGAAAATATTTTAGTACCTAGCAACGACTTTCACGATGTAATAAGGGAGCATTCTTGGGCTGAGGGTAAATGTAAGAAAAACTGATCAAATGCTACTTTAAATCTTACAATTTCATTTTCTAGAAATAAAAATTTATTCCTAATTTTAGGCAGAGTACAAGATTTAGAAAGGTATTATTAAATGGTTATAGATACAATGATTAAAGCAGAAAGGTAAGGACATTACAGAATCATGAATTTATACGTGCAAAAGTTAAGTCAAAAACATTCATTCAGTTCAAGCACTTCTGTTTTCTTTTTAAAGTTTTCATTCAGTTTTATCTTTGATAAATGTTGTTTCATGTATCTCTGAGCATTGGCATGTAATAAGCATATGAAATATTACTTATTAAATATATTACTGTTTAAATAATTTGATAAACTTAGTCATTTCCAAAACTCACAGAGCACTAGTACTGTAGAAATTTGCCAATGATCAATTCATATCTATCCTAGAAAATAAGTGTGTAATGCTTATCATCACCTCAAAAATCATGATTTACTGACCATATGCTTTAAGTACCATTTAAAAATAAGCTCATATAAGTAACTCTAGTAAAGAGGTAAATCTTTTAGGTATATTTAAACACCTGAAAATACTCATACCACCCAAATTATAGTGTTCTAATTCAGCTGAAAAATGGGACAGGGAATTCTAGAATTATACTTTAAAGATTCTTTTTAATTATTACTATTTACTGTACTGGGCAGGAGCTGGATACTGATTCTATGATGATGAATAAAATATAATTCCTAAATAAGCCTAAACTAGCAATGTCCTGTTATTATCTGGGGGGAAAAAATAAAAGGAACCTTAGCAGAGCTGGAAAGTAACCACTATTGGAGAACCTAAACTGAGGTTGTCAAGAGCACTTTCAGAAGCAGCTCATTCATGGAAGCTGACTATGAACTCAGGATTCTCAAAACAAAGAGATGATGCAAAGTATACAGCTTCTACCCAAGACCATCATAATAATAGTTATGGTTATAGGTTATACAACAGTTTTGGACTATTTTTTCGCCAACCAAAACCATCACTAACACTTCATGTTATACCTGAATTAATATTATAGACGGGACCTATTTTCTTGGTTGTGCCTAAAAAGTCTTAGATTATGGTAATGAAGTGTATTCTAGCTACTTCTTATAGTATTTCTAATTAGTCTTGTTTGTCTCATCATCCTTTAATGTTTATTGTCCAATGTCTCAAATATTTCAACACAGCCACTGTCCTGGCAGATGTTTCAATAAGTGATTCAAGGAAAAAATATGAAATTATGTTGACTGGCACAAACTAAAAATCAGGTCTTTCCAAAGAATTCCCATCTTCAAGAAGAATCAACAGCAGAGGTGAAAGGGTGAAAGTCTGGTCAATTCTTAATGATACCTTGTAGCTTTGATTGAGAAGAGGGAAAAATAGGGATTGAGAATTTTAAAAGTTCCCATACTCCTAGGTAAAGACTGATGTTTTTGGCCATGGTAATAAGAAGCCATCAGAACTGATTTGAAGTTCATTCAATCAATAAATAGCTTACTTTATTAAACACACTTTAAAAGCCTGCCAATCAACAATGTCCTTACTTCTGAAGTAGCCAATTAGTAACAAATCTAGCTCAATTAATATACCTCTGAGGACCAACCAAACAACAGTAGTCACACCCAAGTAACCATACTTCTACAGATGACATCAACTCATTCGTGCTTTTGACATCTGCCAATTCCTGAATTTCATAGTTCCCTAAAACCCTAGGTAAGATTAGTAGCTTGCTGGACTGGAGAGATTTTACATAATCCCAGGATAACTCCCTTACAATAGTGAGGAAAACATTCAACTTTGTCTTTTTATATTGGATACTGAATGATAGTCTCATTATCCTTTGACATCCTTTAAGTGCCCCTTTTAATAAATGCAAAAACCTTTGGAGACCTTTTGCTTTAATACATCTCCCTAGATGATACAAAAAATAACAATTTAAATTAGCTTTGTTATGTAGAACTAACAGACATTTAGCTTTCAAATAAAAAGTGGTATGGTGCTAAATGTTTATCTTTTAAAATGGATAAAAATTTTAAATTATAAAATCATTCATGTCAGTGTTTTAAAGATGAATATTCTGTGGTCACAATCAAGCCAGATTCTATTCTGGTACATTTTTTAAGTAATGGTTTTATGGGGGGTTTTTTATGCTTTTCAATTAAGTGCTTTCACATAGCTATTTTGTAAAATTTTTAAATTTAGTTTATTTAAACAAAACAAAACTAAAACAGTTCACCTATTTCTTCCCTATCTCTGGCAACCACCAATCTCTTCTCTGTATCTACGACCTTATTTCTGTTTTGTTTTGTTCCTTGTTTTTCTGTTTGTTTGTCTTTTATTTAGATTCCACATACATAAGTGAAATTATATGGTATTTGCCTTTCTCTGTCTGACCTATTTCACTTAGCATAATGCCCTCAAATTCCATCCATGTTGTCACAAATAGCAAGATTTCATTATTTTTTTTTATGGCTGGGTAATATTCCATTATATATAACTACCACAATTTCTTTATCCATTCATTTATCAGTAGACACTTAGATTATTTACATTTCTTAGCTATTGTAAATAATGCTGCAGTGAACACGGGGATGCATGTAGCTTTTTGAGTTAGCATTTTTATTTTCTTCATACACATACTCAGAAGTGTAATTGCAGGATCATATGGCAATTCTATTTTTAATTTTTTTGAGGAGCCTCCATGATATTTTCCATGGTGGCTGTACCAATACACATTCCCACCAATAGACCATGAATGTTCCTTTTTCTCCACATGTTTGCCAATACTTGTTACTTTTAGTCTTTTTTATGAGAGCCATTCTCATAGATGTGAGGTGATGATCTCAATGTGGCTTTGATTTGCATTTCCCCAGTGATTAACAGTGTAGAGCATCTTTTCATGTAACTGTTAGCCATCTGAATGTCTTCTTTGGAAAAATGTCTATTAACATCTTCTGCCCATTTTTAAATAAGATTGTGTTTTTGTTTTTGTTTGTGCTTTTGAGTTGTAGGTTTCCTTTTGTTTACAATAATAGTCAACTTGTTGAGAACATTAATTCATTTTTTGACATAACATAGGCCAAATAACTTGTTGACTAATATTTGGAATGTTATTCTAGTTTGTATTGGTATTATGTAAATAAAAAGTAATAATGTACTATGCAATAGCAAGGCATAAATATATCATTACTATAATGAAGTACCCCAGAAAGGAAGCACATTTTTTTTAAATTTTAGATAAGGATATAGGAGTATGAAATATGTATATAATTTCCTATTTTGTTTCTTTCTAGATCAAGTAGAAAGGAATTAAAGAGATACTCTTTTTTGGCCAAAAATCTTCCATTAACTGGAAGAACATTTGTTCTATTTCAAAATTCAGCTGGTTTAAAGACCAGCAAAGCTTTCATGCCTCTGTTATTTTCTTCTTAAATTTGACTGGATTTTTTTCCCCAGGCAGTATAGTATACCATATATGTAAAAATGCCTTATGCTTTTATTTTCCATGAGAGTCATGCAGTGTTAAAATAGACTTGCGTCCCCACTGATTTCACAAACTGTCCAGGTGACCAGAAATAGGGAGCAATAGTCAGAGACAGAGAGAAGCAAAGGCTGGGCCTGAAGAAGAGGAGGGAGCTACTGAGGTCAGAACTTCTTGCGGCTACTCTCTTCCTAATGTGAGCAGAAAGTGAATAGGGAGGCGAAAGGACATAATGGAAAAGGAGGTCCTCAAAAAACAGCAGTATTTCTAAGTACCAATAGAATTAATTGTATCCCCTTTGTGTGCAACTAGTAATCATCATGATAATTAAATGACACTTTAATTATCATTATAATTAAATAATATATATATGTATATATATTCAGTTTTCCCTGAAGGACATTATAATTATCATTATAAAATAAATGAATATTTTACTTTTGTTTTTTTCATTTTTCATTTTAATTTTTACTTTAAATTCATACTATTTACTTGTCTTTTAACATTGCACACCATTTCAGAATTTTACTTATTTATTATTTTTATTGACTTATTTAAATTACCTCCTACTTCTGAAGGCAGAATTCACCGCAGTTTACAAAATGTATGGAAAAGATAAAAGACAGTTCATAAAACATAAAGCGTAAAAGGGAAATACCTGATCCATTTTGAAATATCCACATTTAAGAAAAATATAGAAACTAAGTTCTATTATCTTTAAATGTTCTTTCTCCAGAACAAAAAAAGAAAAATAAGGAAAATATTATTACCAATACAAAGTTTTTGTGTGTCCCTGAGTAAAAATGAATGAATAAATAAAAATTTTTAAGTGAGGAGACAACACTCAATGTAATTTGATAACGGTTTTTATGACAATGCAGAGACATTCCACAGAGGGCTGTTGTCTTTTATCAGCTGTCTATGTGAAAACTTAAATAATAATGTTAAGACATAGTTCTATTAGACAGGCAGTTCTAATAGAATAGAGATTGTGCTGATGTGGTCCAGACATACAGCTTTGTGGTGTTAAAGTTGAGAAAATGTAAGTAATAGTTTAGAAGTCTCTTAGCTTCCCTTTTCATTAATCCTTTGTCTTGGCCATGCCTTGAACAATATTGATTATTATAATTTCAAAATTAATACAGGGGACTTTAATTCAATATGTTGATTAAATGCTATTTGTTAAACTTTATTATCTTTCAAAAGTATAAGGCAATAAAAATCTTTACAACCTGAAGGAAGAGACAGACCCAGGGAAGAGACAACAGCAGATAAGAACAGTCAAGGGGTGCCTGGGTGGCGCAGTCGGTTAAGCGTCCGACTTCAGCCAGGTCACGATCTCGCGGTCCGTGAGTTCGAGCCCCGCGTCAGGCTCTGGGCTGATGGCTCAGAGCCTGGAGCCTGTTTCCCTCTCTCTCTGCCCCTCCCCCGTTCATGCTCTGTCTCTCTCTGTCCCAAAAATAAATAAACGTTGAAAAAAAAATTAAAAAAAAAAAAGAACGGTCAAGAAATTTTTGGAAAATGCAAGTAAATGAAGAACAGCTAACTAACCAAGAAGACCAGAGGAAGCTAAGACTTATGTGCCTATAGAAGGGGGAATGAGGAGAAAGAAACCAGTTTTCCCTGAAGGACACTGCAAAGCACCTAGCATAACAAGAGGCAGGAGCCATAAGGCTCATAGCCAGAGATGGCTAAGAGTTTATACAATAAGCAATTGGGCATTTATGTAAATCCTGACCACTCTATGACATCTAGCCTTCTCAAACATTAGCCTCCCACCCAGCCAGCCAGCCTACTCTGACCTCCCTCTCTCCAAAGACTCAGAATGGGAGAGTTTCAGGGCCAGGCACAGAAGTCTGAGAGAGTGAGTAGCTGATTTGTAAACAAAGAAAGCAACTGATGGGTGAACCAAGATTCAGGCTCTTGATATGACCATACCAGAGCAGGGATTCTTGGAGGAGTAGTGAGTTGCAAATTGGTAAATTGCTGCAGTGATTAGGAGAGCACTACAGGGATTTAATTGGTAAGAGTCTCAGATTCCAACATCTTCTCATGAATAAAACTCTTTCACAGTGGAGAATTATCATCCCACATCCCTAAAGACTTTCTGATATCATAGGAGACAATCAAATAGGAAAAAGAAAAAAATGTTTAAAACTATATGAATCTAGGACTCAACTGCATTTTGTACATAAACAACACATTTTTTTTAACATATAAACAGTTTATTTTGACACAACTTTAACAAGGACTAAATTTTCAAGGATGTAATTATAAATAGAAGCAAGAAGGAATGTTTTTTGGTTTGGAGATTAACCAAGAGTTTTTCATCATTTCATAAAGATCACATCACTGAGAGCAATGTTGCTCATGGTACTGAAATTGTCGATACTGCTCACCAACACAACTATATGAGTCCGTATTGAAAGCTATCACTTTTAGAGATTCTACAAGTAAGTGCAGGCATCTAAATACCTAATTGTGTCCACAGTAAGTGTACAGTAGGCATGTCTGATAGTTTACATATTGAAATACAAATATTTGTATTATTAAATATGCTCTGCTATTTCCTTTTTACATTGTAATTATGGCATTACATTGTTATTGGTGAAATTATATGTATTGATAGGTTAAGTTATACTACTATGCTTTTAATTTCAGGGTAGTAAATGGAGATTTTTAAAATATTTGCTTTGAAAAAAAGTGGTCATTGCATCTAATAATATTGAGAGCCTCTGCCCCAGAACAAACTCACTAGTTGAAAATTCTTTCCCCAAATACAGTGCCCAATCAGGATTTAAGTATTTTATAATTAAATGTAGACTCTGTCAATTGTTGTCAGATGTTTGAAGAGAGCCTCTAGCATAAAGAAGACAGATCAAAACAAAATGAAACAAACAAGAACTAGAAAAAAATTCTGGAGAAAAAAATAAAACAAGACAAAACAAGTTAATTTTTAAAGGGTGTGTGTGTATGCACACAAGTGTACGTGTTTGTACATATAGCAGCAGTTCCTAAACCGTGTGGTCTGGAGGCCCCAGGAAGTCCCAAGCCATTTTTAGGAGATCTGCAAGGTCAAAGTTATTTTCATAATTGCAGTAAAACATTATTTTCCTTATTCACTCTCATACTCCTTTTCAGAGGTTATACAATATGTGATATCACAACACATTGCATATAGAGGCAGCTATGAGAATCCAACTACCTTATATTAAACAGAAGGAAAAAAGATTTGCAAATATATATAGGCTACTCTTCTCACACATTAGTTTTATTTTAGAAAATATAGTTATGCTTTATAAATAATATTAGTGTTAACATGTAATAGGCTTATTAGTGGTATTTTTAAAAAAATGAATATTTTAATTATTTCTCAGCTTTAGTTTATGTTAAATATTAAAGTATAACCTACCTAAATAAAAACTCCTTGGGAGTTTTTGAATTTTTTTTTAATTTAAAAATTTGTTTTTAATAATGTAAAAGGTTCCTGAGACCAAAAATTTAAGGACTATTGGTATACACTATATAAAGCATACATCACATATACATGTATATATACACATATATACCTCACACACACACACATACACACATATATATAATACATACACACATATCCACTTAATATTTTAATACAAGATCATGCAATCATGAAATAGCAAAATGTGATAATAGAGAAACAAACCAGAAAAAACTTGTAAAATCCTTGTATGTTCAAGAAGGCATAGCTACAGTTTTTTAAATAAACTACATTGGAAAATGTAATTGAATAAACCATTCAGAATGAATAGCAAAAAGCAAAGTGATAGAAAATAGGAGAGAAGAGTTAAGAAAATTAGAGAATAGATTTGGAAGTTCCAATATCCAGTAGAAAAATTCAAAAAGAAATAAATAAATAAATAAATAAATAAATAAATAAATAAATAAATAAATATAAAAGGAGCAATAATTCAAAGAAACAATATATAAAACTCACAGAACCAAAGGATATAACATGCCAGATTAAGTCCCACATTCAGTAAATGAAAAGAAATATGAATACGCATCATAATGTAATTTTGTAACACTGAGGGCAAGAAGATCTTAAACCTTGCAGGAAAAACAAAATGAAAGATCAGAAATTAAAATGGCAACACTGAAACTAGAAGAAAATGGAGAAATTCTGTAACATTTTGAGTGAAGTACCCTTTACTTCATGCAGGAATCCTATATTAAAACTAGCAATTAAGTGTTTAAATAAAATAATGACATTTTTAGACAGGAAATGTTACCAAAATTTCATCTCCTGTGTGTATTTCTAAGAAAAATTCTAGAGGAACAGGGAGTCAACCGAGAAACCTCAAGGTAATGTATTCAGAAAATAAGGGAAGGACTACACAGGAGTGTCACAGGAGTGTCACAGTGAATTCTCAAGGTCTGCAGCAGGCATGGAGAAAACCTGGATAAAGAGAAGCAAGGCACTGAACTCCAGGAAGGTGCCTCAGAAAAAAAAAATTGAACCTGTAGACTTTCACTGACTGGGCACAAAATTGTAGTTGCGAGGATATTTAAGATTGTGAGGACAAAATTGCCATATATAGAAAGCTAATCACATTTAGCAACGAGAGAATTATTCACCAAAAATGAAAGGTTGAAAAGAAAGAAAAACTAATCTTAGTACACTCTCTTGACTTATTTGTGCAATAAATTAATAACAACAACAACAACAAAAGGAGTTGTGCCCTTTCACGTTTATTTTTGTCAAAGTCTTGTGAACTTTCTGAATAATAGAAATGCAGATGAGGTCTAAAGATAGTCATAAAAACAACTAACATAAGGGCCTGGAGACTTAGATTCAAACATGCACCAATTTATGTCTATGAATTTCAGACCATTTTAAGTGAAAGTAGAAAGGTGTAATTTCATATTTATGAAATTAAAATAAAATTTCACATACTCTTTTATAGTATAATAATGATACTTCATACTTTTAATCAGACAATCTGAAGCACTCTATAAACATTAGCAAATTAAGTCTCACAATACCCCATGCAGTAGTTAAGAATAATCATTCATTATATACTCAATAGTTAAATTGAGACATCAAGAGATTAAGTGATTTATCTCAAGATCATACATTCCTTGAGTTCTAGAGAGAAAAGTAGCCTGCAATTTTCCATGTCTTTTGGTATAGTTCTCAATTTTCTCTTGCCAATTGTATTGCAATAAACAATATGCTGTTTTCTCTATTTACTGTCATTATCTAAATTGCAGGATAACATGGCCACCTTGTTGGCTCATGAATTCTCCATTTTTCCCCTTTGGAGGATATAAGATAAACCCCCTCTTTATCAAATTTCCCTTTTCAGTTCTTTCCCAGTGCATTTCTCAACAAAAGTTTTTCAATATAAGCATATTACCAGAATAACACCTTTATTTAATAATTCATGCTTTCAAAAATACATTCAATATTAATTAAACAAATATTTATTAAGTTGTTTTATATGTCACACACTATATATTTGATTCCTGCCATCACAGATTGTAGTGTCTACCAGGAAAGACAAGAAATTAATAAAGGAATTATAGTGAAGTCAACCAGACTACTACAAAAAGAGGTGGGTAGAAACAAGGCTGTAGAAGTAAAACTAACATCATGTTATGCCACGTTAAGGAATTTAGATTTTTCTAAAACCAGTGGAAATCTCTGAGTAGTTTTAAGCAAGAAATCATGTTTCGTTATGAAATACCACTCTCACTGCCATGTGGGTAGAGTGGGTTAGAAACCAGCAAGACTAGAGGCAGGAAGACGAATTAGGAGTCTCACCTGAGGGCCAGGGTAGAGATAATGGTAGCCATTAGTGATGTAGAAGAAAGAGAAATGACAATGGAGAAAAAGAAAAAGACATAACATGTATGAAGAAATGAAATCAGAGTGATTTTGACTTTATGTGAGGATAAATAGAAAAAAAAAAAGAGACAGGAAGAGAAAGCACAGAAGATTTCCAACTGTCATAGAGTAAGAGACTATAGAAGAAAATGGACGCTTCTACCTTTGAGTGTAAAACAAAAGTTAGTTTTGTGGAGTTCAGAAAATAAGATGAAATTGAAATGCTAGACAAAAACATAGAAGATGGAAGGGAGGAATATTGGAGTTAAACTTTTTCACATTATTTGGGAATAGACTAAAGAAAAAATAAATAACTTTAGACTTCAGACATGACAAAAAATTAAATCATTAAAATAATAAAATAAAATGATTAAGTTTTAGGCCACAATTTATATATAATCAAAATTTTTAGATTTCTTTACACTGTCACCAACAGAAAGAGGTTATTATATTCTTTTCAGGCATACATGAAAATTGACTATCTGCTATGTAAACTCAATAAAATACTCCAACACAAAAAATTCAAAGAGATAGCATAGTAGAAACAAAGTTGAAGAAAGAAAACCATAAAGACTCAGATTAAAAATTCATAAAATGAGAAACAAATGTTTAAGTAAACCAAAAACCAGTGGAGTTGATCATCAAAACCAGCAGGTATTTCTTTGAAGATACTAGTAAAATGCTGAAAAACCTCTAATAAGACTGATTTAGAAAACCAGAGAAGAAAAGTAATATTAACAATAATTGTATGTCTCTATTTTTTTTGTTTCATTTTAGAAATGATGTGGCTATTGTAATTCTTCTGTGATACGACTTTGAAGTTTTTCTGCAGTTTAGTCAAGCCACCTTAAGGATGAGTGTCTCTAGTGTTTATATTCTTATCATAGGCAACAATATTAGCTCATCTCAATCCAGAAACCAGGGTCCAACAGATGCAGAAAAAAAATGAGATCTATAAGGTAGAAACACAGAAGGAGCATACTCTGCCACTCACTGAGTCACCAGGGAAAAGTAAATTTCTAAAAAACAAAATACTGCCTCTCTGACACAAAGGATTAGCAAACTTTAGCAGTATCCCATATCATAAAGGCATGCCAAAGCATACCAGAGTGTTATAACTGTATTACTCTTTCTTGCAAAAGTTCAATTCCTTCTCACAAAACATAAAGCATAGAGACAAGAGTATAATTGTTCAAATGCTTACATGTACTTTGCATTAGATTCCCTCCCCTTTTCCAAGGTTATAGGCAAAAACATTCAGTATTTCTATACGATGCCCTTATCTCTTTTTTTTTTATCCTCCCAATTTCTATTCCTCCACTTCTAAGAATTTGTAACACAGGGCCTGAGAAGGAGTAATGAAACCCAAAGGGCCTGAGCAAGGTGATATTACTGCAGGGGTCAGCAACTTTTCCTGAAAAAGACCAGTTTGTAATTATTTTAGATTTTGTGTGCTATACAGTGTTCATTGGGACTACTCAACTCTACCATTGTAGTACAAAAGCAGCCTTAGACAATAGGTAAACAAATGGGTGTGATTGTGCTAAAAAAGAAAAGTACTTACAAAACAGGTGATGGGAAAGATTTAGCCCATAGTCCCCAGTTTGCCAGTCCATGGGCCACAGTTTGTTTTAGAGGAACCAGAAAGTGGTATGGTTTTTAGAAACAAAAAAAAATATCTTCTTTCTCTAAACATCTGAGATCATTTTTTTTATTAAAGACAAAAGCTTTATTCCAAAATGGTAGAGAATATTTGAATTGCTAATATCCCAGAAAGGTACTGTGACTAATAACCAAGCATTTTCTGAAAGAAGACTTCCATGTTTGAGAAAGGATGCATCTCAAAAAAATATATCCCAAAAAGTTGGGGGAAGAGACTCATAAATATGAAACAGCACTCGAACAGGGAAGACTCAGGAGAAAAAGTCTGGTTAGTGCACACTGTGGTCAAAATTCAGGACACCAATAGATGATACAAGGTTGGACAAAAGCTCTAATCAAAATAAAATCTCAGAGCCAAGTAATTTATAATTTCAAACTCTTCTTTTCAGCTTGCTTTCACACATATCCCCTTCTTATAAATATTTAACCCGACTGAGACACCCAACCCAAGAGACTTGACTTTTCCCTGTGTTACCCTCTTCCTATCTTCACTCCCCTGCTTTGCCTGTTTGGGTAGCTTGGGCTAACAGAATGATCATCCTTCTGCATATGAATTTTCTTTCCCTTGCCCCTTTTTCCTTACATATGTTTAGCTGGCCCATCCACAGTCTGAGTTAAATCTAACTCCTAACCTCTTTTTTGTCTTTATCCAAGTTTCTAATGATGACAGGTCTCACTTCAGATTTATGAAAGCAAACTTCAAATGAGTTTTTCATGCTGTCCAGTAACACTTCTATATTCTGCAGTCAGTTCACTCTTCATCTATAATGGCATGAGATGCCCTTTACTTTGCATCCAAACTTCTGACAGCCTATATCAGTTTACTATGGATGTGTAATGAATTACCACAAACTTAGTGACTTAAAGCTACACAAAGTTATCATCTCACTGTTTTATAATTAAAACTTCAGGTGTGGTTTGTCTAGACACTCTATTCAGGATCTCACCAGACTGGTATCAGGGTATTAGCCAGGGCTGAGGCTCTCTCCCGAGGCTGGAGGCATCTTCCAAGCTTGCTGGTTGTTGAAAGAATTCATTCCCTTGTGGTTGTAGGATGGAGGTCCCCATTTTAGTGCTGACTGTTGGCCAAGGACTACATTCAAAGCTCCTAGAGGCCACCCACAGTTCCTTGCCAAGTGTTCCATAGGCAGTTCACAAAATAGATGTTTGCTTTTTTTGAGGCCAGCCAGCTACATCCCTCTGATTTTCTCTTCTAAGATAAAATAGATTTTTTTTTCTTTTACACAGCTAGCCTTATGAGGTCAGGTCCACTCTTTTGCCATATAACAATATAATCATAGGAGTGATGTTTCTTCATACCATAGGTTCTATTAATGCTCAAAGAGGAGTATATTATGCAAGTAAAGATCATTGAGAGCCATCTTACAATTCTGTCTACCATACTTCTCTTCTTCACTCCTGCTGACAGTTTTACTTCTTAATTTATTAATAAAAACAAATACCTCAGAAAAAAACTTTACCCTTCCACTGTTAAGCCTACCAGCCTACTTTTATATAAACCCTTCCTATACGTTGCTTTTATGCCTATAACTATGGAGGAATTGCCCATTCTCCTATCTAAGGGAAATTTCATCTTTTGTATATTAGACCTTATCTCAACTTGTCTACTAATGGTTTTTGCTATTCTAATTATTCCTGTTTTCTCCTGTGTCATCTGTTTTATTCCCCCTTGAACTAAATCCCCCTTCCCATGTATAAACAATCTGTAATATAGCCCATCTATAAACAAAACCTCTC
Organism: Acinonyx jubatus; assembly: GCF_027475565.1. Taxonomy (NCBI): domain Eukaryota; kingdom Metazoa; phylum Chordata; class Mammalia; order Carnivora; family Felidae; genus Acinonyx; species Acinonyx jubatus. The sequence goes on along the minus strand of NC_069387.1, from coordinate 49,296,074 downwards.
TTTTGATTCATATTCCCTTCCAACCATGACCCCATTTCTCCACTTCCATTTAGAGCAGAATCTCTAATCTTAGTTCTCTCATCTTGCTCACCTACCATTCTCCCTAGAACTTACTTAAATTCAGCTTTTCTTCTTACCTCTCTCATCAAAGGCATTAATAAAATCGTTTTGCCAAATGTACTGATCAATTTTCAGTTTTTAAATATGTGAACTCTCATTGCATTTGTCATAGTTGATCACTTCACCCTTATTATATACTTTCATCTCTTGGGTTTCTGGATACCATTTGGCCCTGTTTGTTTGCTTGTTTGTTTGTTTGTTTGTGTTTGTTTTGTTTTGTTTTTCATTGATGGTTCCTTCAGTATACTTTGTGACTCTTTCCTTCTTGTCCAGACCTCTAAATGTTGTATTGGTTATATATTGCTATGACAATGCTCATAAGATACCACCCTAAAATTCAGTGTCTGTCAACAATAAACACTTATATGTCACTTGTCTGTGGGATTCAGCCGATCTATACTGAACTCAACTGGGCTCACTCATGCACCTTGGGTTGACCCTGTATCTCTATCCTCCTGGGACAAGAGGTATCTGTGCATATTTTCTCATGCTAAGGGTACATTGTAAGGGTAGAATATAGTAGCAAAGCAGAAATGTACTTTTTCAAGCTTCTGTTTCAATCACAACTGCCTATGCATCCCATAGGTCAAAGAAAGTTTTGGGCCTAGAGTCAGCATGTGATAGCCCAAATATATGGCAAAGAGCATGCGTAAAGGGAAGGGAAAAAATGTGGGGCCTTTATTTTTTTAAGTGTATTTATTTATTTTGAAAGAGAAGGGGCACCTGAGTGGCTCAGTCAGTTAAGCATCCGACAGCAGCTCAGATCATGATCTCACATTTTGTGAATTCGAGCCCCGCTTCAGGCTCTGTGCATCTTGACAGCTCGGAGCCTGGAGCCTGCTTCGGCTTCTGTGTCTCCCTCTCTCTCTACCCCTTCCGCGCTCCCGCTCTGTCTCTCTCTCGCTCCCTCAAAAATAAATAAACATTAAAAAAAAAAAAAGAGGAAAGCCCAAGTGGGGGAGGGGCAGAGTGAGTGAAGGAGAAAGAGGATCCCAAGCAGGCTCGGTGCTGTCAGTGCAAAGCCTGATATGGAGCTCCATCTCGTGAATCCTGAGATCATGATCTGAACCAACATTGGATGCTTAACTGACTGAGCCACCCAGATGTGGGGTCTTTAATGCAGTCGACCAGCCACACCAGGCTTCATCTTCATACCTCTTTTCTTCTGTGTCTGTGCTAACCACTTAGGTGATTGTATCACATTCCATTACTTTAAATATCACCTCTATTGTTGACTCCCAATATAAATTCATATCTCCATCCCTGAGCTCCTTCCTGAACTCCGTACTAGTTTATTTAGTATTTACTTGACACATCACTCTACTTGGGTATCTAACAAACGTCCCATATATAACAGACTCCAAACCAAACATTTGATTTTTCTACTTAAACCTACCCCTGCTTCATTTTCCATCTTTGTGCATGGCATCATCTTTAACTCATTTGCTCAGGCCAAAAACATGAAGTCATTATTGGCTTCTCCCTCTTATACATTTACAAGCAATCTATCAACAAATCCTTCTGACTCCACTTTAAAAATCTATTTTTTATCTAATGTCTTACCAGCTTCATTGCTACCATCTCACCACCTCAGCTAAGACAACTTCCTCTCTCATCTAAATGACAATCACTCCTATCCAAGAGGTTTTCCTGCTTCTGCTTCTGCCCTGCTACAAGGCATTTCCATTTATCACCCAGTACGATGTCTCTAAACATCATAAATAAAGTGTATCATTTAACTAACTCTCCTGCATAAAATCATCAAATAGTTCCCTTTCATTCACACCGCAACTAAAGGACAAAATTAATCAATGACATCTAGACTAAATGATATAAATCCCTATGTGAGCTTGCGTTGGTCTAACTCTCCAACATTGTCTGAGCTTTCTTTCTCTTACTAATTCCATTTCACCTACATCTTTACTACTCTTCAAAACCAATAAAAAAAAATCCCACCTTATGTTCTTTTCAGTTCTGCAAAAAAATAAAAAATAAAAAAAAAATACCCTTCCCTGAGATATATGTAAGACCTCTTTCTTACCTTCGCTGAAGTTTCTGTTCAAATGGCATCTCTTCAGAGAGACATCCCCTTAGCCATACCATCTAAATTAGAAGCCCCATTATTTACTATGCTATTATTTGGCTCTGTGTTTATCTATACTCCTACCCACTACTTAATATCTTACTATTTATTTGTGTTTAATGTTTATATTCCACAACAAAATAAGACCTCATGATAGCAGCCACTTCATCTATTTTATTCAGTGCTGTATCCCCTATGAATAGAACAGTGATTGATACATGGGAGTACTCGAAAATATTTATTGAATGTTGAATGCTAAATAATTTAGAGAACATTGAACAGATAATCTTTTTCATCCGTGGGACATCTATATAACCCCTCTTTATTCACACTATTGATCCTGTTGGTTGTAAGTAACTGTAGTATGTAAGCATTAAAGATTAATTAAAATTAATAATATAATTAAGGAATAAAGCTCTTATAAACATTTTACTATAAACATGGTTTTATATGTTTCCTAGCATATATGTACAAGAATGTTTTCTTAGAAGTGAAATTTCTGGGTTATAGGATATGTGCATGCTCAGGTTTAGAATAATGCCAGATTGCTTTCCAGGTGATCAACAAAGGAGTAGATAAGTGAAGTTTATTCATGCACAGGAATATTATACAATGGGAAAGTAAATGCATTAATATGCAGCAATGCAGATGAGTCTCAGGAAAGTTATGTTAGATTAAAGGAGGCAAGCCCTCAATTACTGTTTACTTAATTACATTATGTTTATATAGTTAAGCAAAACTAGATAATCTATTTTAATGGTACATACATGTGCTAAAGGAATGATAAATGCAAAACTCAGGATAGGGTTTAACTGGCTGGGATGAAGCAGGCAGATGGGATCCAAGTGAAACACAGATAACTTCAAAAGTA